>NW_027530971.1:2077561-2089356 GCF_008692635.1 Crocuta crocuta
CCCCCCCCCCCCCAACCAAAATCAAGTTGTTTCTTTGGGGAGCATGGACCTTAGCAAAAGGATAAGGACCTGACCAGCTATAATTCAATTTTTGTATCTCAAGGAGTAAAATTTAGAAACATTCATAAAAATTAGTTTTTGTTATTCAAAACAGAATTCAATTCAGAATCCAAAAGAACACTTATCACACACAAACACACACACACACACAAAGAAAAACCAAAGTTTCACTCCCTTGCAGCTGCACTTTTTATCAAGGTCTATTTTAACAGTGAACATGGTGTTCATTTCCCAGGGATATTCATGAGTAGAATGTTGGGGCTCTTTAAGAGCACAAAACTTTGTTTTTAATATTAAAGTTTATTTATTTTGAGAGAGAGAGAGATAGAGTGTGTGTGTGTGTGCGCGTGCGCACGCGGACATGTATGTGTGTGCACGAGAGGGGAGGGGCAGAGATAGAGGGAGACAGAGGATCCAAAGCAGGCTCTGTGCTGATAGCAGAGAGTCTGATGTGGGGCTGGAACCCATGAACTGGGAGATCATGACCTGAGCCGAAGTCAGACACTTAACCAACTGAGTCACCCAGACACCAAAACTTTTCTTTTTTTTTTTAATATTAAAGTTTATTTATTTATTTGGCGGGGGGGGGGGGGAGGGCAGAGAGAGGAGATGAGAGAGTATCCCAAGCAGGTTCTGTGCTGTCAGTGCAGAGCCTGATGCAGAGCTCGAACCCATGTACTGTAAGATCATGACCTGAGCTGAAATTAAGAGTCAGGCGCTCAACCAACTAAACCACCCAGGTGACTTGAGCAGACAACTTTTCTTACTCATCTTTGTTTCTTTCCTCAGTTTGAACTCTCAGAATCTCCCAGACATCTCACACATAGCCTGGCTGATTGATTTGCTGAACTGAGAGACATAGGATCCTGAGACCAAGCAGAAGGAACAGCTAGAAAATGCCTGGGTTCTAGCCCTAGCTCTCTGACTGGATGCTACGGATTTAAACAAACCATTTCCTCTCTTAGAGCCTCAGTGTTCTCATCTGCAAAACAGGGCCATTGGACTACAGAATGACCAAGGTCTCTCTGGTCTCTCTCTAAATCTCTGAGTATAAAACAGTTTCCAGGATGCTGGGATGCAAAGTTAGCGAGCTATTTCAGAATGCAGCCCTGTTCACCTTTGTGAAACTGAGCAAAGCAGCACTAATTGAAAGCACACAGTGTGTGGAGCCAGGTAGCATCATACTTTTAATTCTGTTCCTCTCCACAACTAGCTGTGTAACATTGGGCAAATTCCTGCACATCTCTGAACTTTGCATCCCTTGTTTGTAAAGAGAGACTCTTAACCTCTTAATGGGGTTGTTGTGAGGAGTAAATGAAAAAAGACAGATGAAGTTCCCAGCACATAGTAGGCAGTCCACGAATATGCATGTCTTTGCGGTTTTCCTTTTTTCCTCCATGGTCAACTTAAGAATATACAAAGGCAAAGGGATAATACCACTGAAACATTCTGGAGTAACTACATCTAACATATGGGTTAGATTTGCAGAAGAAAAAAGATCACAGACACTCCCCCCAAGTACGGCATGCAAGCTTGCTATAGTGATAAACCACTCTTCTCCTGGCTGCTAAAATCAATTTATCCATTAGCAAGTTTATTAGTGCTTCTTCTACCCAGTGAGGCTTGTCTGTAAAATGGAAAGGTTCATAGATTAAGAAGAAGGAGGGAAAGAAGGAGGGGCAGGGGAGGAGAAGGGGAAACCAAGTAGAGAAATGGCTGTGCATGCATGGCTGCATGTAGCCCCTCTGCACAAGGGTTCATGTGTGAGGAAACGTGCAGAGGAGGAAGGTCTAAGTTGATGACATTACTTGAGTGACTCTGGTCACTTGTGCCATTTACTTCAAGGTCAGCAGTTAGAGAGTTCATCTAGAACCAGAGTCTTTTTTCTGTTTTAAGGTTCTGTTTTATCTGACTTAAACAGCATTATGAATCACAGAGGGGCACCTGGGTGGCTCAGTTGGTTAAGCTTCAGACTCTGGATTTCAGCTCAGAACATGATGTCACAGTTTGTGAGATTGAGCCCCACATAGGGCTCCATGCTGGTGGCACTCGGAGCCTGCATCAGACTCTCTCTCTGCCCCTCCCCTACTCATGCTCTATCTCTCAAAATAAATTATTTTTTTAAACTTAAAAAAAAAATGAATCACAGAAAAATAAGAAAAAACAAAACACTGTTTGCTTCTAATAATACATTTGCTTATCATTTTCACTATGCATTTATGTGGCATTACGTTTATTTTTTTTAAAAAAGAGGAAAAAATTGGATATATTCAAATTTTCAAATTTTATGATTCAAAGGACACCATCAAGAAAGCAGAAAACTCCCATAGAATGGGAGAAGATTTTGCAAATTATATATCTGATAAAGACTTGCATCTTGAATATATAAAGAGCTCTTACAACCCAATAATGAAAAGATGAACCAAGTTTTTAGGCCTCAAGTGGTCCTAATGCTAGATGTTCCATGCTAGAACATTCACTCAAAGTAAAGGACAAATTGTGCTCTGTACCTCCCATTACTAAGAAAGAATACACTGCAGGTTTCTTTGAGTTTTGGAGGCCTGTCATTCTGCACTTGGGAATCATGAGTGGTTTGTTGGCTCCACGTATGCCAGCTTTGCACAGAGCACAAAGGTAGCATTATGTTTACATTGATGGGATTAAACCAGACATCATGTTTAATGACTTGCCTATCATCACTTAGTTAGGAACAACAGTTTTTCTATCAGGAGAAATATGTATCTTTATAATTAATGTAATAATAATAATAACAGCTAATATTTATTAAGCATCTATGGTGTAAGCTCTGCATTAAGTATGCTATATGTATTTTTGTATTTAATCCTTATAATAACCCCAAAGATAAGTATTATCAGTTCATTTTCCAATGAGGAAACCAAGGCTCAAGGAATCTAAGTAACTTGTTCAAAGTCACTCAGTTAGTTTGAAACATACCAGAACCAGGAGTCAAATCTCTCCAACTCTGAAGTCCTTGTTCTTAATACTACACCATGTTACAGTTTATTACTCTCTTTCTTTCCTTTGAATCCATGTTCTGCAATTTGATTCAATTCAACCCAACTAACATTTACGTTTCTACTCAAGGTTCCAATAAACAGTCTGCCTCTGATTACTTTGAACAATTCTTTGCTAAGCCTTTTTATGTGTATGTTTTGATTGACAGCTGGTTTATAGCAGTCACACAGAAGATCTCATCTTAATTATGATCTAGCATCCCACATCCACTAGACTATGCTCCTTAACATCCGGGGCTCCCTTGGCTTATCTCTATCTGCAGACCTTATCCCATTGCAGGTGTACTAGACAAGAAAATCAAGGTAACGGTCACAGCCTTGAGCTCCTCCTCATGGCTCCTGGACCTCCCGCAGACCCTGTTGAGGGCCCAGCCTGAGGCAACCATGTATTACTGTGTGATCCTCTCTTTTTTATTTATATTCCTCACAGTTCTGAAAGCTGGCCAACTCAATTCCTGGTGAAAACCTTCTTCCTGGTTTTCTTGCTGTATCCTTACATGGCACCTTTACTTTACATTTATTGGAAGCTTACAACGGGGTGCAGGTGTGACAGGAAGGTGGGGAGGGAGGAGAGAGAGACTGAGAGGAATACACTGGAGATAAGGGTAAAACTTTAGAAGACAAGACCTAAATTGGATTGTTGATCCAAAAGATTGGACGGACAGAGGGAAACAGAGTGTGCCATCAAAATGTAGTTGAAAGGCCTGCTTGTCTGTGAGTGAGAAGAACTGGAGAGGGCCAGCAGCAAGGGGCCTGATGAACCCCCCAGGGGAAGGAAAAAAACCACTATTCACAAGGCCCTAGAAGAGGCGGGCACTAAGCAGTCAAGCTCACTTACAGGCGACATAGAAATGTATCAGAAGGAGGGAGGACAGACTCACATCCCAGGTCGACCGCCTCCTGGATTTGCAGCACTGGATCATTCTGAGCCTCTCTTTCCCTCCTCTGTAAAGGAGCCTCTATTGTAACAGTGGCTTGGGGGTGGGGCTTTGCTTGTATACTGTGTACACTGTTTCTTGCCCCTTTTCTTTTTTTTTTTGAGGGAACATTCATGAGACAAATGCTGACTCAGATGGGGAACACCCACGGCCTTTTCTTAAAATTTTTTTTAATGTTTATTTATTTTGAGAGAGAGAGAGAGAGGAGAGAGAGAGAGAGAGAGAGAGAGAGAGACACTAAGTGCAAGTGAGAGAGGGGCAGGAAGAGAGGAAGACACAGAATCTGAAGCAGGCTCCAGGCTCTGAGCTGTCAGCACAGGGCCTGACATGGGGCTTGAACTCACAAGCACTGAGATCATGACCTGAGCTGAAGTCAGATGCTCAACCGACTGACCCACCCAGGCGCCCCCATCCATTTCCTTTCTTAATGTGATTGTGGAAAAGGATGCTTTTGCCTTTGATCCAAATGCAATGTCTTCAACAAATCCTTCCATTCCCACCATCTTCTACTAGTAGATGGTGCCTACTGTCTGCATCATAACAACAGTGATGTCTATGGCTCTGGACTGTCATTCTTCCACGGACTCCTGAAAAATGTGCAGGTTGGTGCTTCTGAAGTGCTTTCATTCAGACTTAGAAATAGTTGACACTTCATATACACTTGATAATAGTATTAAACTAGAAATGTGGAGCTGAAACCATGAGAAAGAGGGACACTATCTTGCAGTTTGTATAGTTATTATAGGTAGGCTTCAGATTTGACTCTGAGTTTCCTGGCAGCCAAAGCAAAATGGTAAGTATGTTAGATTACTAAATTCTCCTTGCCTGGGAGAAGGCATACCAATTCTTAAGACAAATTCTAAAACAAATTTATTATAGTGAATTCTGTGATGCCTTTGAAAATAGTTTTACAGCAAATGCAGAAATATTTTGAAGATGACTGCCTCTCGAATCTGTCCTCAATAAATACCAAGGGAAAGATACTCAATCATAATTCCAAACCTTTTGATCATTAGGAAGCTAATACCATTATCAAGGGTATGGCTGCATAACTTTTGATAGTCCAGTTGCATACAAAGACAGAACGCAGAACATGTTCCAGAACCAATAGAGTATAGTCGCCTCATTAGCATACCCAACTGTCGATGCACATGAGGAACAGGCCGTGAATCAGAGTCCTGAGGGTAGGGCCTGGAAACAGCATTTTCTCTGAAGTTTCTCCTAGCAATGCCGATGTGAAGCCACATTTAAGATCTTCTGATAAACTATCTTAGCAAAGGAGTTAAGCAACACACAACTAGAGGTCAGATCTCCCCAAAAGGACCACCAAGCATTCACTGTTGGTAGCTAAACTTTTAAAAAATGTAAACAAACCCTTGGTTGCCCAGTAAATTTGAAAATGCCCCCACCTGCATTTGATGAGTCCTGGTGCCCCCTCTATCCATGGTTTTTCAAACATGAGACGTTTGGGCAGTAATGCACTTAGAATATTGGCAATGGAGAGGGTCATACTCGCTCATCTTCAAGTACTTCATTCACACTGCTACCCTGTCTGATACCTCCTTTCCCAGATCACTCCACGCCACTTTACACATTCCCATCTCCCACCTTGCCAACTCCTACTCATTCTTGTGACCTCCAGTTAAATGTCATTCCATACAGGAAGCCTTCCCTTGAGTCATACCTGGACAAGGCCTGCCTGCCACTGGCTCCTTCTTGACCCTCCCAAGGACTTGTAACCTCCTGTTAAGTAGTGTCTTCTTCACTCTACTGCGACTTCTCCAGGGCAGACCCTGTTTGGTCTTCTTCATCTTGTATCCCTGGTGTCCAGCATAAAGTCTAGTGTATCACAGATGTCTAATAAATATTTGTGGAGAGGATGAATAAATATCTGGTCTGCCATACTGTATACACGCAGAAACTGAGCACCAGGGAGGCACTTACTCAAAGTTCTACTGAACATCAGTCACAGAACCAGGACTAGAAATAATGAAGAAGATCAAAATGCACTGACCCTTTGCTAAGTTCCTGGCACTGTGCTAAGCGCTGTTCATCCATGATCTAGGTCAATCCTCATCAGATGACTATGAGGTAGTTCCTAAAACCAGGTGCTGTCCTGGACTCTCTCCCACACCCTTTCATCTAATCCCTCATCGAATGCCGCCAGCCCTACAAAATAGATTTGATTCTGATGTCTTCTCTTTATCTCCACCAGAGACGAAGCCACTGTAATTGGCTGCTCAAACTACTGCAACAAATAGCCACACACTGATCTCCCGGTTTCTACTCTCAGCCCTCCAAAACTACTCTCCAGCAGTACCCAGAGACATACTGCCATTTCCAGGGAGGCCAGGCCCTTCTCCTGCTTAAAACCCTGCGGCTTTCCATCATATGGGAATGAGACAGAAGATCCTTACCATGGCCTGGGAGATCCAAGAGTTTCTGGCCCCTGCTAGCTTTTTGCCTCCTCCACCACTTTCCTCTAAGCTCACTTCTCTCACCATACTGGGCTCCAACACCCTGACTCCACCAAAATGAGTCTACTTCTGGGCCTGTGCCCAGGCTGTGCCCTCCGCCTGTAACATTCCTATTTTCTCACTGCCCAGCTTCAGATCTTGGCATGCCTGGCTCCTTGTCATTCTGACCTCATTTAAATGTCACCTGTCCAGAGAAGGCATCCTTAACCCACCCCAATCTAAAGTAGCCTCTTAAGTCATCACATTGCACTGTTGTTTCTCTTTATAGTGCTCATCACTATATAACATTTTTCTTGTCTAATTTTTTATAAGCCATCTGCCCCCTTCACTGTTGTATTGGCCCCCTGAGTTATTATCAGTCTCCAAGACCTCATCCATCTCATTCACCATTGTACCCCCATACCTAGAACCACACTTGGTCATTGCTTATTACAAACTTTCCCAACTAATGAATCAATACCTATTTTTCAGATGAGAAAACTGTAGCTCAGAGAAATCCAGTAAGTGGCCCAAGACCACGCATTTATAAAAGGGCAGACCTGGGATTCAAGCACATGTATCTCCTCTCCAGAAACTTCACTCAACCCTAAAATCTATGTTCCCTGGTTTGGAGCCCAGTGTTCAGTTCTCTCCATCATTCCAGATTCTTAGAAGGTTAAGGGCTGTGAGGTTTTTTCCTCAAAGGTGGCTGAGATTCTCAGATGAGGGCTTTGAGAAACCATCCTCCTCCCATGGGCCTTGAGAAGCATGGCTCCAGGGCTCCAGCATCAATCACTGCTGCCCAGCCCATACGTGAAGACATTTTGGTGGGTCCCACTGTACCATTCAGGGAAACAGCCTCATGTAACTCCATCCCTGGGCCTCATATGGTAAGAATATCTCCATTCTCCCTGCATAGAGCCACTGGGCAGATGGTGATGTGTATAAGACGTGACAATACCTGAGGTGGCTCTCCCTCTAGAACCTTCAGGGTATGAGAGGCCTAGAGGTCACCAAAACAGAGAGGTGAGGTGGAATGGTGAGTGAGGGCTCTCCCGGGGCTCTGTTCCTGCTGTCCTGGGATTCTGTGTGGTCACAGCAGGAGGCAGAGAGAATGTGGGTTCCACCAAACACTGGGTTTATTAGCCCAAGAAAGACATTTCATTAAACCTTAGCTTACTTGTTTGCAAACTATTGATAGCAATCCCCACTGCACAGCCCCAGATGTTGGTTCTCATTCTATTCACTCAGGTGATAAGCTGGTAAGGAGAGGCAGGCAGGAGAGTTACTACTGAGGATATATTTGAAAGGGAAGAGAAGATGAGGTGGCAGGAACTTGAATAATAATATTCATTTCCTCGCACTGCACTGTTGCTTTACAATGCACTTTCACGTCTATGTGTGCGACTCCTCACAGCCCTCCAACATGCACATTACTATTATCATAATTACCTCTAACTCACAAAAACATCCTCCGAAGAGAAGATACTGAGTCTGATGTATAGAATCATGTAGCAGGGGGTAACTGTAAAAAGGAGATACCTGTAGTTAGAAGATCTGTATTTGAATTTGCCTTCTACCATTTCAATCTTTGTTAAAGTCTTTGAATATCACCTCCTTCCATAAAATGGGGACAACAGTTTCTCCCCGAGCTGTGATCTTGTAGGTGAAATGCTTTAAGATGAATGCAACAGCTCTAAAGCTTAATGTGGTTACCTGTCCCACTGGGGGATGTGACTGGCTTCCAATTTCACCTTTTCATGAAGAACTGATTCTTTTGGAAAGTAGTACCACCTGGCTGCCTTCCAGAATCTGGGAGAAGATTCTAGCATGATCTGGCATAGGGCATTAGTCTTGGAGCAGTGGCGCATAAGTGCAGCCTTGAGAAGACATGAATGTGAGATGTCAGAAGCCTCCTAGCCACACACAGAGGCCTCTGAGTCCCTGCTGGGTCATCACCCATGGGTCAGCCTTGTCCACTTTCGGAGAGGTCTGGGAAGAGCCAGGGCCACAGTCCAGAAAGCATTCAGAGAAGGACAGCTTTGCCACAAAGCCAAAGGGGCTATGCTTTTGGAGAGACCAGGGTTGCCTCTGTGAGCGGATTCTGCTCAGTCTCAGGCAGAAGAGGCCAGAACCCCTTCTTGTCTGCCCATTTCCTATCTGCCCCCGAGGCCGAAGGTGCTGTCTACGAGCCCCACAGCGACTGCTCTGTGCACAACCGCAGGCCCAGCACACACTTGCCCCTGACCTCCTCATGCTGGCAACCATTTTTTGTGCTGTTTAACAGCAGTGAGAGGAGCTGTGGCCTGCCCTGGGGAGTGTCTGCAGTGAGAGCAGGCACTGAATTGATTTTTAAGATTAACTGTCATCCCCAGCTGGGAAGCAGCACTCACAGGAACTGAGCAATCTTCCTGGGTTTTCTCCTGCTTCAGAAATCACTTTCTCTGCCAGGTATCTCGAAAGGCAATGGATTAGTGGGTCCTAGGATGTCTTTTTGGGTCACTAAAAGATAAAGGCCTCCAATGTGCAAGTGGGAGGAGGCACCAAGAGAAACTCCAGTAAGAAGGGCAGGTGAGTTTCATCTTCTTTGCTGTGTGGTCCTAGGCAAATTGCCTAACCTCTCTGAAATGTCAGATCCTCACCCAAAAAACAAACTATTCACACCTACCTTATCATGTGCTTGTGAAAATTAGAGAAAATTGAGATATACAAAAGTGTCTGGCCCAAAAAGAGACTCAATAAAATGAATGGTGGCCATAATACAAGTCCCACCTAAACCAGAGCTGTTCCCCTAAACTGGGCTGAAATTTTCAACAGAAACTACACCAAATAACAAGGGAGGTTAAAAAGGAAATGAACAAATAAATCTTCTACTTAAATTAGAAAACTATGAAATTTTCATAGTCCAACTTCCTGATAGTTTCAGACCGTGGTGGCTGAGATCACTTTCCCCACCAAGCTCACCTGCCCATCTCATCTCTAGGTAGTCCACAGGTCATTCCAGTCTCCAAAACAGATCTAGAGATTTAGCTAATCCTGTTTTTTGGGCCAATGTCAAAGCTCTTCCTTCTTAATTTCAGCCTATTCCCCCTGGAGTCTCCACACCACAGGAACGCTCCCTCTGGCAGAAGATCCCTGGCTCCCATGTCACTTTCAAGAGTCTGAGGTCCAACTGCTGAGATCCAATGAAGATCTGGCTATTAGCCATGCTTGCTCGGGATGTCACAATGTGCTCACTCCTGTGAAAACCAGCTGCCCTGACATCATTCCTAACCTAGCACTCAGTGCATCTCACCTAAATCAAGATCACACTGCATGCTTGTTAAAGATGCCAAGTCCTAGGCGGTACCTGAGCCTACCCACAGAGAATCTCTAAGCATGAGGCTAGGAATAGGCCCATGCAAAAAGCTCCCAACTCATTATTACACCCATGAAAGTTTGAGAACCACTCAGGTACAGGAACAAAAAAGACTTTTAAAATTCTGTAGTCCTCTCCACTTTTATCTGAGAGGAAGAGGGTGTAAACATCTGAGTGAGGCAAACCACCAGGCAGGAGCATCTGCTATCTGTGAAGTGCTCCACATGTTTAAGGAATGGTGATGAGGAATCTTAGGGCAAAAGACTGGCTCCATATTCAGTAGATCTATATATCACTTCATATAGCACAGCACCGGCCGGCAGAAAGCCTGCACTGAATGTTGAGTTTATGTCAACCTTCATATGGTGGGAAAAGGGGTTAGAAGCATGTGATTTTTATTTGAATGTTGCCAAAATGAATTTAGTTTTATAATATTACAGATTACATGATATCCACAGAGAAAGGGTTTGTGTACACACGCACACACACACGCACACACACACAGACACACACACACATACATACACATTTGGCTAACAGAAACAAAGACACACTCTTTCAGATTTATGGTGAAAAGAAAGAAATGAAAGTAATATTGAGGGCCTACTACATGCCTGGCATTTTTATAGAATTATCTCATACAATTCTCTCAATCCCCTTAGGTAGGTATTATCAGTTCTATCTTCAGATAAAAATTATGGCACAGAGTTGAATAATTTTCCCTATTTCCTTTTGCTATTAAGTGGCATGGCCCATCTTCAAACTGGGTCGGGCTGATTTAAAACCTGAACCCTTGGTCTTTATTCTTCACTTCTTTCTTAATTTATAGCCATGTGTCTCTTTATTTTAACAAAGTATCCCTAAGGAGATCAGGGTCTATGAGGGAGTATGAAAGAACATCTTCATTAGGAGGCTGGCATGGATTTGAGCAGAGTGGTGGTGTTCTAGGGGTTGAGAGGAGGTGGCACTTGCATCTCATTGCAGAGATTTGAGAATGAACTGCAAGGACAGGAAAGACTGCTCTAGGGAAGACAGAGTGAAAGGGCATATCAGCTGGCAGGTGATTGTGTGGAGGTGGAAACAGCAAAGCCTCTGGATTGACTGCAGCAGCAGCTAAGGCCTCGGGAAGGAAGAAAGCATGGGCTGATAATATGGCCACCGGGTGTAATTTTATACTTCTCTAGCAATACTCTGCAGCCCTGCAGACTGGAGGCAAAGCACCAACACCAGGACTGTTTAGGTAGAAATGGCCAAATGGCAACACATCACGGTTGGCAGGAAGTATCCTACTATTGGAACAGCTGACTCTAGAGCCCTGATTGGGCTATAAAGCAAGGAGACTGGCAGGAGATTCGGATGGATCATGAGAATGTGACAGATTGATGATTTCAAGAGTAGGAGCTCATAGGGTGTTTAACAATTTGTATGCCTTTAGCTTCGAGAAACCGAAAACTCTAATCAAATTAGTTTAAATAACAAGGGAATATATGAGTTAACCCACATAACAAGAAGTCCATAGGGCCTCACCAGACGATCTTACAACCTATGGACCCTGAACTTCTCTAAGTATTAGCTCATCCTCTGGCCAGTAGCTAAATAAGTACAGGAACTGCAGAGTTCAGCTTCAGAGAGTATCCCTAGAGGAAATTGGAATTGTCTCTTTTATCAGAAAAAAGGAAACTTTTCTCCCAAAACTGCCCAAAAGACTTCCTCTCAGCTTGTCGATAACTAAGCCAAACACAGCAGAGGGTAGGAATTCTCATGGTTGACGTGATTTGGAGTGAAATTGATACTGGGGACTCAGCTAAGCAGCCACCACAGGGGAAAAGGAAGGAACCCACATATTCTTTCTAAGCCCCTGGTGTTTCTCACACATCCCCTCTTTAAATTCATCCATCCACTCTCCAGGTGTATGCTCTTGCCTTTTCTTTTTTTTTTTTTTTTTAAT
>NW_027530971.1:2089697-2225527 GCF_008692635.1 Crocuta crocuta
TTTTTAATATTTTTATTTATTTCTAGGAGAGAGAGAGAGAGAGAGACACAGCATGAGCAGGGGAGGGTCAGAGAGAGAGGGAGTCACAGACTGAAACAGGCTCCAGGCTCTGAGCTGGCAGTCAGCACAGAGCCCGACGCGAGGCTCGAACCCACGAACCGCGAGATCATGACCTAAGCGAAAGTCAGACGCTTAACCGACTGAGCCACCCAGGCGCCCCATTGCCTTTTCTATATTAATAAGAAAACAGAGGCTCTGGGAGGTAGCCACTGCCCAGGGTTCCGCATCTCCACTGTGTTCCAAAGTCTCTGCTCTTTTTATTACTCTACGCTGCAGACTCAGAGTAAAGTGGAGACAGAAGCTGTGCTCAGAGAGGGGATTTTCAGTGTTAAATATCTTACATGTGGCAACATTTCTTTTGAAGTGCTAGATGCTTGGTTGGCTTCAATGAAGACCCTTTAGGACTGAGGACTGGGAGAGCAACAGTTGAAAACATCATCAAAAACAGACTCCTCAAACAGGTAGGCTTCTCTGGGGAATAACCCTGGAAACAGCCAGTCAGAGTGAGGAGGGTGGGTCAAGTTCCAGACGATGAGGCGTCCTATGACAAACCACACAAAATGAACAAGGGTGAGGGAGGCTGGGTGAGGAGCTGGCAGGCCTGGATAGATTGGCTCAAACATCATTATCTTCTTTCCCTTCTCCTCTTACATCACACCAAATATGGAAACAAATACCTGCCTACCATCTGTCCCTGAAGAGATACAACTCCACCATTCATCCTCTAGAAGTGGGAACCAGATGGGGTGACGTTTTTTTTTTCCCCCTGGGCATTCAGAGAAAGGGAAATCTGTGAGCTGGAAGCAACATGAGTGGTCATCTAGTCATTTTGAAGGAGAGAAAGTTCAGGATCCAGAAAAGCCAAGTCACTTGTCCTGGGATAGTAACAGAGCTAGGCTTAAACCAAGTCTCTCATCTTCCAGACCCAGGCCCTTTCCACTGCACTGTGCTGTCTTCCATCAACTAGTTGACAATCAAAAATCAAAAACAGAAGTCTTCTCTTTTCCTGAGAGAATCCCAAGCCCACTGCATTTGATGTCCCAGTGAGTATTCTCCAGAGTCCCTAATGAATTCACTGTTGACTCTTAGGGCTGAAAATGGCAAAGCATTCCCCATCTCTCCACCTTAGCCTTTAAAGAGCAGGGTCTACATGGACTGTATTTCACATTTTACTCTACAGTTACTTCCTGTGTTGTGCCAAAAGTGTCCCCTTACCTCTAGGAACTAAATATGCATTTGCTCTTTAGACATTTAATTTCCACTACATTTTAACATCATGAGGCTAAACCAAGTAGGGTTGAAAGCATGAAGGAATGGGGCGCCTGGGTGGCTCAGTCGGTTAAGCGTCCGACTTCGGCTCAGGTCATGATCTCACGGTTCGTGGGTTTGAGCCCCGCATCGGGCTCTGTGCTGACAGCTAGCTCAGAGCCTGGAGCCTGCTTCAGAATCTGTGTCTCCCTCTCTCTCTGACCGTCCCCTGCTCAAGCTGTCTCTCTCTCTCAGAAATAAACATTTAAAAAAAAAAATTAAAAAAAAAAAAAAGAAAGCATGCAGGAAGAAGGAGCTTGGAATGACAGCTGCTCTTTATTTAGGACAAAGGTGACCATAATTCCTAAAGAGCAATGAGCTGCATTTTGAACTCATAAAGTCAGCCAAAAGAATGCAATGATTAGAAGGATCCCCAATCTTCGGTTCTAAAACTTCGAAAATTATAGGGGATGCTCTACCATCCTACACTCATCCCAAGCAGTCGAGCTCTTACCCAGCTTGACTTTGAATCCTAGTGGGTTCTTGGTGATCAAAGATGAACCCATACTGTAGGAATTCCTAGAACCTGCCTCCAGGCCTGGTGTACCGGAGGCTGGTGTCCAGTCAACAGGAAAGAGCAAAGAGACTTAGTAAAACCCCATTACTCATTTGAGAAGACTTGCAAAATCTGTCAGGAACATCTGATGTTGAGTTCAATTGAGAGTGATGGTAGAAAGACATAGGCATGGTTAGGTTCTCCCTTTCTGCCATAGGAATACTATAATGTCTAATAGTCCCAAAGTCACTCCTTCAGTCAGTGTCCTATGTAAGGGCTAACTGTAACCCTATCTATTCCTCTCATCTTCTCCCCGTTGTTCATCATGACTTAAGGGTGAAAATCCAAGTTGCATCTATCCTTTACTCTCCCAAAACAGCCTCCAGGATCTGGACTAGGATGAGCCAAGCCAGGCTACTAGACCACAAAGTTTAAGGAGACAGTTACTCTGAGAATCATTAAATTCTAGGTGCCTGGCATGCCTCCTCCTATTCCTTATGTAGTCATCCTCATGAATATGCAGGAGGTAAATAGTGAGTATTTGCATAATGTTCACTTCACTACTGGAAATTCTCAAATGTCTCCCCAAAGCCTGCAGGTCATAGTCCAAACTACTGAATGTGGCCAACACAGTCCTTTCTGGGCTGGCTCCTGTCCCTGTCCCTACTCAGAGGCCTCTACTCTTTGCCTTACATTACTTTCCAGTAATCCTCAATTCATTAGGGTTTCCTCCTGGTAGAGGTTAACACAGACTTGTACACTATTAGTATGTTGATGCCAAATGATGGAAAAAGTGGAAAACCTGAGGAAGAGGTGTGGCAGTGGCTAAGAGGGCTGGCTCTGATTGTGATCCTATCTCTGTGAGGAGCTGTGCCCATGAACTACTGATTTTTCTCTAGGCCTCAGTTACCTCCTTTAAAAAGAAAAAGGGAAGAAAATAGGAAAAACATATCTATTTCATTGGTTGCTGTGCAGATTGAAAAAAAAGTTCATGTAAATCCTTAGCACAGTGGTTGAACCTATAAGTGCTCAATAAGTGGTCGTTAATGTTCTTACAAATTGGAAACAAAATCCAATCTTAGAGAAGTATTTATAAATTTACTGACTGCAGCTGAATTTCAGGAGGTGACAGTGACATATAGGTAACAGTTAGATGCAGCCAGTCATCCTGAGAAGTCCAAGTTTTCTCCGTAACAGGTGCCTGCCAAGACCAAGATAGAGAGACACCTTTTCACACTGCAGACTTGTGCTGGAAGGTACCATAGAAGAGTAAAGGTACAGAGTCTGGGTTTCCATGTATCAGTAGCAAGACCCCACACCAGAATTTGTTACCTCATTACTTAGTGTCTGAGCCTTGAAGAAAACATGTAAATTATGCAGAAAGGCACCATATTGTTGGAGGCAAATGAGACCTTCATTATCCCTGTGTGAGCAGGGCTTAGCCAACAGAGCAGAGAGAAACAGTAAACCCATCAAGGTCTGGCAGCACAGATGGGCGCTCAAAAAGGTTCCAGGGACCCTCAGAGTAGGGCCAAATGCTGTCGTTATTCAAGCAGTTAACACATGGCTAGGCACGTGGTGTGTCCCTAATGATTCTGCTTCTCTGCAGCCTTCTCCAGGGGAGGCTGTTCATCTGCCCACAATCCTCACCCTTAAAACACATAGCCTACAACCCAGTGGGTTAGGATTCTCCTAATCCTCCACTGCCATTCTTAGCAAGTTCCATTCTCATGTGATTTAAAGACCCTCTTGTCTCCATGGTCACACTATTAGGCTACACCATTGTCTCCAACTCCCACCACTTTTACACATTGACTACATTCAAATTCATCCCTTATGCTTACTGGGTACCACAGCATCCAGTGCCTGGCATGACGTAGATACTCACTCAACATTTGCTGAACACTGGCACTGGTTCAAAGTCCTACCCTTCACCCCAATCCCTGTTGCCATCTCAGATGCCCCCAAGATCTGTCAAAGGATTCTTACAGCATCTCATCCTCCAGGGTCTTGCTTTACCTATTTCCATAGTTTTCTCTTCCATTCCAGGAACTCAGATTTATGACTGGCCAACATCTACATCTAAAATCTTGACCTCAAAAAATCATCCATCAATCAATCTTTTAAATTAATTTCTTTAAAATCAATATTTTATTCTTTCCTGTCTCCCATTCTTTACAAACCTGATCCCAATCATCACTGCCCTTTTCAAGTCCTGTGCTACATCTGTTCTGCCACTTCTTCAATTATCTCTCACTTCATATGGTAAAGGTCACCACATATAAATTCCCTCCAGATCCCTTCCCATTCACTTCCAAAATTAACTGTATTTTCACCTATTGTTATTTCCTCACATGTGGTCCCTTAGGAAGGAAAGCTTCTTTGAAAGCAAATTCCTCTACTCTTGCATTCTATCATAATCTTCCTGAAATGGTATGTATTTCATCAACCTGACTTTATCTTCTATCACTCCACCTTTAAAGTGACTTCCTATTTGTCAAACCCAGTGAACATTCAGTTCTCAGCCTTAGTTGATTAACCTGAAGCATTTAAGAAGGTTGAATACATCCTTCTCAGAACCCTCTTCCTTTTCTTCTGATCTAGTACTTGCCATGGGGTTTTTTTCTTTCCTCTACACTCATCCTTGCCGATAGCTACCCTTGGACCCTTTACCTTTATTCTCTCTTTAAATTTTGATATTCCTGAGGCTTTGTCCAATATCCCCTTTTCTTAATTTATAGCCTATTCCTGGATCATGGTACCCATTTGCATGGCTTCTGCTGAATCTGGGCCCTCATTATGACTCCTAAGTCTGTCTCTGGCCAAGACTTCTCCCTTGAGTATCAAAACCACATGGCCAAATATACACAGAAACCTCTGCGTGGATGTCTCTCCAGACCTCAACACACTCAAGACTTGGTGCAGTCTCTTCCCCATCGTATCTACTCTGCTCTTGAATTCTCCATCTCTCTTAGCGGTGCCATTGCCCATCTAGCTGAGGCTCAGACATGTAAGTGACCAGGCCACAATCTGGTCTAGTGTTTTTTCCTTCTCTCACTGAGACTGGGTCTGCCACGGGATGGACTGCAACAGTCAGCTGTAAAGTAGCTGCCCATCAGGTGTGAAGAAGCCTTACCTTGAACAGAAGATACTTTTAGCCAGGATAATTTGATTGGGATGTATATAGGGACTTCTAGGGGTTTGCAGAGAGAAAGAGGTAGAAATTGAGAAGTGATCTGTGGCATCTAACTAGCAGGAGGCCCATGTCATTGACCAACATCATTGAAGGCTATTATCTTAAGAAGTTTTATCCAGTTTGGAAGATATACTTTGAGTGCTTAAATACTGAGCTCTGAGGTGAGGCTTGGGAAAAGCATATTCTGGCCAGCTTCTTCAAACCCTCCCATTCCTGTCCACTTACCAGATATGACTTGTGAAAAACAAAGCTAACTTATGTTTATACATCATGGAGAGCAAAAGTAGCTCAAGCCAAGAAGATCTGCAAAAAAGTCATATGCTAGCAGATCAACCCTTCAGACTCTACTTTTGTATCTTTGAATAGCTTATTTAAATTTCTGCCTTTGTCCTGTGGCAGATATTTCTATAAGGATTCAATATGACTGATATAGCATCCATTAGTTTAGTGATGAAGACAGCATTATTATTTTAGTACTCCCTATCAGTCATAGGTAATTCACTTCTTCAAGTGGCAGACTTTGCATATGAAGTGCCACATCAACTCCCAACGCAGGCCAGTTTGAGAACACTTGAGAGCAGTCTCTGTGTGTTGATAGAACTCTGTGAGTTCTGGCTGACTGAATTCCCTCATGGTCTGAGTGATCCAAACATCAGACAGTGATGCACCTTTACCAGAGTGGAGGTTATCACGAATCCTTCTGCTGTGATGACATGCTAGGAGAGTTATGTATCAAAGAGAGCACATAGTCTTTACCTTGCTTTAAGCAAATAGCCAGCTAAACAGATTATGCAAATGAAGCATCCCCAAACACATCTCCAAGTAAAATGGGTAGACCTGTTGTATCTAATAGCTGAGGAAGTATTACTCCCATTTCACATATGCAAGGTTACAAGTGATATCACATTTTTAAAATATCTTTTAATCAACGATCTTAACAAGTCTCCACTCCTCCAAGCTGTAGAAAATTCAACTTCAAATCTTCCTCTCAGAGGACTGGGTGCTGGAATTTTATGTAGTGCTATGGAACTTGGGATCCTCTCTCACCCAGAATCATTAGTTATCAGTTCATACCGTTAGCCTAAGACACCCATTGTCCACATGCACACGGTCCCTTTGGGTCCATTGCTTGTGCTGCTTCTGGGGCAAAGTAATATTTACCAGGTCTGGAAATCATGCAGCCATTCTCCTCCGAGGCCTATCCAGATCATAGTGCCACTGCCCAATCTCATGGAGCCCACTGCCCTCTATTTCTTTCTTTGATTTCCATAGATCCCTTCTTCGATCTGTCTTTCAGGGTTTCCTTGATAACAACAGTGCTCTGCGCCCTCCCTCAAGGAAACCCAGCATAGTCTTCTCAGTGGGTTTAGACTTTGAAAAACAAAGACAGTAAAAGAAGTCTCATGGAGGCCACTCCTGCTTTCTATTCTATCACAAAATAGAAGCAAGAAAACACAGAGGTTCCTCCCTCCCTAAATGAAGGGAAAGAAGAGAACACACAAGCAGAAAGTATCATTTTGCATCTCCAAAGCTGACTTCACCATGTAGAGTTTCCACTGGTGTGTACTCTGCATGACAGGTCAGTTACCACAGGAAAAGTAAGATGAGATCCTTTGGGGACCAACTCTTGGACAGTGTCATGGGGGGCTGGTAGCACTACTGGTGAACCTACTCCTGTAGGTTGGCAATAAAAGTGACATCCTACCTTCCATTCCAATGTGAGACCTGTGTCTTGTCAGAGAAATTTTTTTCACATATATTATTCCACCAGGGCTCCCACAGCCCCACTGTCAGAAAAGCTGTATTATTTCCATATCACTGATGGAAAGACTGAGGCTCCAAGAAGCAAAGCTATTTAGCATGTGTGATGTGGAGATGGGATGTGAACCTATGTCTGTCTGACTCCTGGATTCCCTGCTCCTTGCACTCCCTACATACTTACCCCCCTTTTCTCTCCCCCCATACTTGACAGGGCTACCCATAACAGGGCTCAGAGCCCAGAAAACCAGGAAGTCATCACTCCACCATGTGAGACCAGGTAACACCTCTTCCCTAAGCATACTGAGTGCTGGTTCTTCACTTGGAGCATCCTTTCCCCACCTAAATCTAGCCCAGTGCCCCTCCCCTCATGATTCCCCTTCCAGATGGCTATGAGCTCTGTCTCCCTGTGTATCTTTAATTTAACCAGCCATCCCTCCACAATGATCTCCCTTGTATTTTGGCATTTATACACATATCTCATGTCCTCCAGGACATTTTTGGCTCTGGAGTGGTATGACCATGATTCATTGCCTGACCTAAAGGAGATACACAAGAAATGTCTCTGAAATTGAAGGGTGAACTGAAGATGAATGAATGTAAGAGGAAAGGAAGAAGTGAGTGGATGAACTAATGGATTGAGTTGAAAATGAAAACAATGGAGGATACCAAGAATTCCAAACAGCCATTGCAGGCAGTGATGAGACAGTATTCGCTACAAAGCATGAGAAAGGATACATACTGGGATTAAGAGGACACCAAAACGCAAGTATAATTCAAGGTCTGTGAAGAAACACTCTTCAGGACCCAATAATTCCATGTTTCACTCTGAATTCACTTTATGGGTACTGATTTCTGAAACTATTCACTTTTATAAAGCCCTAGCCCTTCTTTCTGATCATTAATCCACGGCCATGATGGACTAATGCTACCACGGAGAATAATTTTGGTGTGTCCACACTGTGCCAGGTGCTCTTGCAAATATCTCACTTAATTCTCACAATGATATGAGACATGTAGCTATGTATATGTTTTACAGATGGGAAAACTGAGGCTTAGAAAAGTTAAGCAATTTTTAAGGTCCCTGATGTAATAAATGACAGAGTCAGAATGCAAACCCATGTCATCTGAGTTCAGAGCCGTCCCTCCTAATCCCTCTCCCATCTAGGTTTCCAGCAACATGGCACCATGCCTGGCTATGACAGCAAGCTTCCATTCACTGAGCACTTGCTATATGATTCACCAAACACTCTGTGGACACTGAATTCACAGCAATCTCATGGCTGAGGCACTGTTTTGATTCCTATTTTATAAACAAAGACACTAAGGTTTGTGTGACTGAGTGACGCCACTAGAAAGTGACAAAGCTGGAATTCGAATGTAAGCTGACTTCTTCCAAAAACCACGCTCTTTACCATAATTACTGTGTCCCAGAAGAACCACTCATAATTTTCTCTCTTGTTCAGTAGATGGTTGTGGGGTCACAGAAAGAGCCCTGTATTTGAAATTGGATTATTTATGTTCTAGTCTTGGTTCTTCTGCTTAGGTTTGTACCTTGGACAAGATGTTTAACATTTCTGGGCCTCAGTTGGTCATCCATATGATGGAGGCAATCATGCCCCCTGTAGAGCTACTGTGAAGGTTAATGAGGAGTCAATGCTGATGAGCACACTGTGCAAACCTCTATTTCTGTGAAGGAGAAGAGGGTCAACAGATATGATTATGCTTGTCTGGAAGTGGATAAAAGGAGTCTCACAGAGATGAAGTGTCTGGTCTAACAATCTCACAGAGAGTCCGTTCATTAGGCCAGGAACAAAACCCAGATGTCCCTAGGCAGTAGTCCATGTGCCTTTTGCTAGGTGGCCAAGGATCATTATTTGCAAGGATGAGATTCTGCCAGCCCCACAGTGCTTCTTTGGTTTCCATGTGCATCATCTTTCCCCCCTCACACACCACCCAGCTCTTTCGAGGCCCCTTGACATTCAGGGTAGAAGTCTTTTTCCATCATTCCTTGGCTTAACTGTTGAATTAAGTGGTCTTGTTCTGTTAAAGAGGTCCACCCAGAACGAGCAGGCTGGAGAGAAGACAGCGTGAGGCTGGTCAGGCTCGCCTGTCGAGGGCTTGAGATCCTCTGCTAATGAACACCGTTTTGGAGCTGCTCGGGATTAAGCCATTATCTGTGCGATCTTCACCTGACCCTTTATGGGCCAAAATTCATTCATTCCAATTTCATGCTTAACTAGGAAGGCTTTACAACTCCTTTCTCCCCTGGTATCATTTCTCTTCAATCTCCGGGACCCATTATGCAGCAATTTTGCTTTCCCCAATTTCATTTTCACTTTCAAAGTGAATGTCATTTGTCAGGCAAACCACATATTCTTTGGATCCCTATCTGTTAAATTATTTCTGAACTTGACTTTTTGGGGCCCCATTCTGGCTGACCTAAATTCTTCTCTGTCTTCTACCATTTCCCCCTTCCCTCTGAAGGCAGCCATTTGAGGCTTCATTGCCTAAAGAGGCTGTTTCTGGAAGCACTTATCTGTTACCCCAGTTGGATAGTTATCATTCCTATCTAAATTAGCTAGTGTGATCTTTTCTCTGAACTCCAGGCAGAACCGACCCTTTGTATGAGAACTCCCCATCGGGTTTCAGACCCATCTGCAGCGCCATTCTCAGATCGTTCTCTTTGGAACTAAGATTCAAGTCCTCAATGTTTCTAATGCAATGTTCATGTCTGTAGCCACTTTTCAAAAGAACATGCCCCTCTTGAAGAGATGGTGCCTGGAATCCTAATTAGGCCATCTCTTGCCAGAAGATCATCTCAGAGGAGGTGCCCTGCAAGGACCTCCTTGTCTTTTCTGTCCTGGTGTTGCCAACTGCAGGGAGAATGTGTGATGACAGGGAAAGGGGTGTCAGGGGGAACAGCTGCAGAGTGGCAAAGAGTGACTTCATACAATTCACCTTCAGAGTAGCAGCAAAGAACTTCTGCAGTGAAACCATGCCTGTTAACACATGTCAGAACTGATATTATGAGGGGATGGACAGCCCTGCTCTACCACAGGTTGGATGGACCATGGATAGAGTGTTGGGCTGGGTCTGAAGTGCCCCAATTCCAGAGGACAAGACCACAATTAAATTGCACAGAGAATAACCAAGCTTGTGAAGAGGCCAGTGTGAAAGACGGTGGAAAGAACTGAAATGTTTAGCCTGGAAAGGAGAGCCTTTTGTGGGGATAAGCAGGGTGGAAAATTCTATCTCAGACTCCTGTTTTACAAATTAGAAACCTGAGACTTGGAGAGGACAGACCTGGAGAATAAGCAGAGTGAACTTTTCAAAGAATAAATTAGATCATTTTGCTTTGCTGCGTAAATCCCACCAGAGACTCCTGCTCCTGTCAATATAAAGGGCAAACCCCAAGCCATGGCCTCCAAGATCCCATATGATGGTGCTGGTCCCCCTCTACAAAGTGGAGGAATAAGCTAAATTGGTACAACCAAGAGACCCCATCCAACCATGGTTGAGACAAGGTTAGAAGTTTACTTCTTGACCTTGCTATAAACGATACCACAAGTTGCAGGGCAGACCATGATTCAATAGGGGCCAATTAGCAGAAACTGTCAGCTGAGACTTCAGGAACATACCCACGAATGAAAAAGAGATCCTTGCCTACTTTGTGTACATTGTGAAGAGAAACAAGAGTAGACTGGACCAGAAATCGGAACGGTGCTGACAGCTCGAGTGAAGATAAGCACATCTTCAAGGAATGAAGTGTAATGCTACTGTTAATGTGGTATATGCCACATTTAAGCCCACAAAAACTGTTAAAGTTTTCTGTAAATTAAAAAGTTTGCATGATGAAAAAAGAGATGAGGAGTCAGGGGCAGGCAGGGATGCCCTGTCATCCTTAAAGTGGAGCCTTTGTATCTGGGTGCAAGGTGGCACCACAGGAGCCTTCGGGGGCTGGTTCAGCAGCAGCTCTTTGGGGAGGTGCCCTCTGCCCACTCTATCGAATGGAGCTGGCCCATCATATAATCTATCTCAGCACAACACCCTGCTTGCTTCTTTCATCGTACTTACCACTATTTATACTTATTTATTCACTTGGTTTACTTTTGTCTATCCATCCTCCTCATCTCCACCCAACTAGACTATACTCTTCAGGAGGGTATAATAGGGTACATCTTTTTTTTTTTTTAAATAGTTTATTGTCAAATTAGTTTCCACATAACACCCAGTGCTCATCCCCACGAGTGCCCTCCTCCATGCCCATCCCCCCCTCCCCCCCACATCCATCAGTCCTCAGTTTTTGTCAGCATTCAAGAGTCTCTCATGGTTTTCCTCTCTTCCTTTCCCCCACCATTTCCCCCCTTCCTCTCCCCCTTGTTCCTCCGTCAAGTTCCTCCTAATCCTCCTATACGTGCAAACATATGGTATTTGTCCTTCTCTGCCTGACTTATTTTGCTCAGCATAACACCCTCAAGGTCCACCCATGTTGCTACACACGGCCAGATTTCATTGTTTCTCATTGCCATGTAGTATTCCATGGTATAGATAAACCACATTTTGATCCATTCGTCCGTTGATGGACACTTAGGCTCTTTCCATGTTTTAGCTATTGTTGAGAGTGCTGCTATGAACATTGGGGTACATGTGCTCCTATGCATCAGCATTTCTGTATCTATAATAGGGTACATCTTGAATTTCCAGCTCACTACTGTATTAGCTCTCTATCCCTGCTTAACAAATTACCCCAAAACAGAGTAGCTTAAAATAATAAACATTTATTATCCACAGTTTCTGTGGGTCAGGAATTCTGAAGCAGCTTAATGGGTGGTTCTGGATAGAAGTCTTTCATGACATTGCAATCAAGATGTCTGATGGACTGCAGCTATCTGAAGGCTTGGCTGATGCTGAAGGATTTATTCCAAAATGGATCACTCATATGGTGCTGGTTATTGGTAGGAGGCCTCGGTTTCTTCCCACATGGGCCTCTCCAAGCTGCCTGAGCATCCTTACAATAGGGCAGCTGGCTTCCCCCAGGGTGAGCAATCCAAAAGAAAGCAAAGCAGATGCCTCTGTCTTTCTGACTAGGCCACAGAAGTCACAGACTGTCATCTCTACAATATCCTGTTGTTTACACAGGTCATTCCTATTCACTGCAGGAGGGGACCACACAAGATTGTGACTATCAAAAAATGGGGTGGGGGGTCACCTGGGTGGCTCAGTCAGTTAGGCATCCGACTTCAGCTCAGGTCATGATCTCATGGTTTGTGGGTTCAAGTCCGACATTGGGCTCTGCATTGGTGGTGCAGGACCTGCTTGGGACTCTCTCTCTCTGCCCCTCCCCAACTCTCTCTCTCTCTTAAAATAAATTAACTAATAAAAAAAGAAAGAAAACTGGGATCACTGGGGGCTATCTTGAAGGCTGGCTACCATAACTACTCTATCCCCAGCAGCCAAACTAGAATTAACGTATGGTAAGCATTTAATATATGTTTGTTCAGTAAATAAAAGAACAAAGAGAGCCCAAGTAAACTCAGAATTATCAAGATTAGTAACTGAACCCAGTCTTGAAATCAAGTCTTCAGTTTCCTACTAAGTGTTCTTTCCCTATGACTTTGCCAACCATGCTCTCTCTTTTCCAATCCTCTGACACACAGCCCTGTCTCTCCCAGACCATGTCAGCCTGTAACCCAAGGCGGTGATGGCCTTTTCAGTAAAGAAAAGCATCCCTGGGATACGTCTTCACTGGAGTACTTGGCCAGGAGAGAGGAGGAATCCTGGGAGGCTGAGGGATTGCAAGAGTCTGACAGATCCATATGCAGCATTTGGCTATCTAAGTCTATGGTTTGGAAACTTCAGTTTGCAGAAGAATCCACCAGGGATTTGGTGATAGTCCAGAGTGGGACCCAGGATTCTGCAATCAGGAAGGTTGGTGGAATGTTCTCATTGCTGATGGTTAGAGGACAAGCACTCCCATTCCTGGGGCTCCTTTGTACCACTGAGCACAACCTTCCAGAGGGCCCACAGAGGGGTGGTTGGGCTTGGGGAGGGGAAGCCCAGTCACAGGGCTGCCAGGGTAAGATGATTTAGACAAGCTCAGGAAAACAAGGCCAGGGAGTGACAGCAAGAGGACAAAAGGCTCCTTAGTATACTGTTTATTTGTATAGAACTGAGTGTTAGGTAGTTGTGGTGTTCTTTTTTTCCTTGCAGGAGCTCCATGGTGTGTGTGTGTGCGCACGCACACACGTAAGTTAGCTTCTTCTGGTATCCAACTGGGGATTTGATTCATTTAACTTGTTCAGCGTCAGTTGCAATAAACCAGGTGGTTTTGCATTGCTCATGCAAATCACTTTCTCCCCACACATGGCCACAGTCCCAGCTGCCAAAATGTTGTCATGTTCTTGTCTCCAGAGCCTTAATAATAAGAAAAAATACAGTCTGCAGCATGTTTGTGCTCAACACTCTCCTTGGTTATCTCTGAGCCTGTGCGGTCACTGCCGGCTCTGTCAACGAGCCAGTTCAACCCAGGCGAAGATATATACAGAGGCCAGTGGAGCAGAAGAGCCTGAACTCTAGCTCCCCAGGTCATAGCTTCTGCTGACCTATTCACAGTGTCCCTTATGACAGCCAACAAAACCTTGGGTATGGAGGCTAAAATCCCAAATTTTAGATTTGGGCTCCACCTGAGGGTGCCCTGGTGCCCTAATTCTTGCGGGAATTCGGTGAGACAATCAAAGTCAATACTCCCAATTGGTTTTAGTTCATGGTGCGGAAATAGATAAAGCACTGGAGTAAACATGAAAGGTTAGCTGTGGCCAAATATGATCTTTAGAGGGTTTGGGTCACCCCGGCTTCTGCCCATCAACCGTGTGGCTAAGGGAGCCGTGTCTCATGGTAAACTGACTGACTGAGGGTCACCCAAACTACTGACCCTTGCAGAAATGTATGTGAACCCATACACAGCCATGTGTCTTGCTTTGGCCAATGAGATGGGAGCAGAAGTGACATGCTACCTCCAAGCAGAATCTTTAAGAGCCAGAGTATAACTGCCTTGTTCTCTCTCTTTATCACAGTGGCCAGCAAAGTTACAGATCACCCTGGATACCAAAGTCAAGACTGTATGAAGTAGAGCCACAGCCAACCCTCAATAACCATAAAGCTTGAGCAAGGAATGAATGTCTTCTGTTTTAAGAGATTTGGGAGTCATTTGTTACTACAGCAAGCAAAACTCTTCCATTCTGATCATACCATGGCATACCTGATGAGACCCTTTGATCTGAAGAAAAGCTCTAATTAATTGTGCGCCAGACAAATGTTAGCCACTCACTTTTACAAGCACCAATGGAATATAAATAATTTTCTTGAGTTTTTATCAGCTTTGTCCTCTGGAGGTTCAGCTTTATCCCCAAGCTAGTAAAGAGATGACTAAAAATTCCAGTTATCATATCCATACAAAAACAGGTCATCTCTGAGTCTCTTCCATACAGAAAAATTTCCAAAAGCTCTGTTAAAGCTTCAATAGCACCTAATGATAGTGATAATGAAAAGCATGGGCTATAGAGTCACAGAATCTGAGTCCAAATACTGACTGGGTGATTTTGGGCAAGGGACTTAATCACTGTGTCTATATCTGTAAAATGGGAATAACATTAGGATCATTGCCAAGAATAAATGAGTACGTACAAGGGTTTTGGACCGGTGCCTGGTACATAGGACATACTTTCTTCATGTTAGTAGTGGACATCTGTCATGGCCAATTTTCACCCAGAATTACACAGGGAAGGGAATTCTGGGAAGCATAGTTCCAGCTTGGCCAGATTGACAGTACAGGATGGGAAGGTAGATCACAGCAGGCTGTTCAGTTAGGCTAAGGATTTGGGTGGGGGGACAGAGTAAAGTCTTTGAATTTTTTTCTTTCCTTCTTCTTTTTTGTAGAGAGAGAATGTGTACTCACAAGTAGGGAAGGAAGGCAGGAGAGAGAGAGACTCTTAAGCAGGCTCCACTCAGGGCAGAGTCTGACATGGGGCTCGATTCCACAACCCTGGGATTAGGACCTAAGCCAAAATCAAGAGTCAGATGCTCAACTGTTTTCTTTTAAAGTAGGCATGGCTTGATCAGCTTTGCATTTAAAAAGACCTGTTAGGTACCAGGGTAGACAATGATTGGTGGTAGGATACAAGAAGCATGAAGAACCAACTGTTACAGTAGTTTGTCATTTCTAAGGTACTGCTTCAAATCCTGTGGAAAAAGGTGAGATAAGAATGCACAAGCAAACAATTGCTAGAGTCATTTTAGCTCTTTTTTTTTTAAACGTTTAATTTTGAGAGACAGACAGAGAGAGAGAGAGCAAGCAGGGGAGAGGCAGTGAGAGAGGGAGACACAGAATCTGAAGCAGACTCTAGCTTCGAGCTGTCAGCACAGAGCCTGACGTGGGGCTCGAACTCAGGAACCATAAGATCATGACCTGAGCTGAAGTCAGATGCTTAACCTACTGAACCACCAAGGTGCCCCATGGTAATTTTAGTTCTAATGGTCTATAATGCAATATAAAAAATAAAATACATGTACACACACCAGATTAAGATATTTCTTTCTTTCCCTGAGAGACATTCAGTCCATTTCAATAGTTTCCCAAAACGTGGTATTGTTATTAATTCTGGATTTTTCCCATTAAACAATGTAAGTGTGTTCAATGATCAAAATAATTCACTCACTTTTTCCTTGTGCACAGTGTAGATGTATGCTATGAAAGACAATGAATCCACTCAATTAGAACCAAAGAGCTTTCTGACTAAGCTTTAGATTTGTGTGTCAATTTTAATTCCAAAAAATTCATTAGGAAGTAAGAAAGAAGGAAACCTTCACCTCATGAAACAAGTCTCTGCACTAACTACCCAGGTATCCCCTCTCTCTCCCAGCCTTCCTTGTGATTGCTGGGGCTTGGGCGTCCAGTACTGGCCGATGGACTGTGAACTGATATGACTTGTCCCACGTCTGGGCTGGGGCAGTGTGGAGCTGGGGTGCCTCTTTCAGTTTTCTGTTACCTACTGTGGTGACTTGAAGGCAACAGACAACACAGCCACAAGATGAGGAGGGTGGTGTAACTAGGATGAGGCTTCATGTGAAGAGAAAAATGGGATTTTATTATGAAAAATAATAAGGGATTTGTTAACTTGGCATGGCCTAGCATAGCCTGGCTAATACATCTGCCAAAGCCAGTGTCAGGTACTTTTACACCTATTCTCCTCACTGAGCCACCCCATTCGCCTATGACAAACACAGGGCATGAGAAGGAGCTTACCTATGCACACATAATTTGCACGGATGAAACTTGAACCAATAGATATAGATCCAAAGTCCATAAGTTTTCTATCCCATCATACAACAGCACATCCTATTCCCACTAAAGAATCTAAAGGATATGACCATGGGTGGACAACAAGCATTGACTTCTTGAATCACTGAGAGGGACACAAAGTTCTAGCTGGTCCAATGTCCTTGTCAGGTGTCCAGGGCTTCAGGTTTGCCCTTCTGACCTCTCCTTCAATTCCTTTTTCCTTTTAATTCTGGTGGCAAAGTAGCACTGTGGTTAAGAGCATAGATTTCTGGAGCTCTGCCACTCACAAGCTGTGTGACCTTGACCAACATATTTCACCTCCACAAGCTTCAGTTTCCTCATTACCCAAAATGAAGATAAAAGACCTACCTTATGGGGTGCTTACAAGGATTAAATGAGATGGTGTCTGCAAAGTACTCAGTGTGGGGTCTGGCACATTGGAAATATTTGGTAAATGGTAGCTAATAAATGGGATGGCCCAAAGCAGCCATTCATTTTAAGGTACAATAGATTATTTTTCCAACAAATGCTTTCTCCAGGAGCTAACTGTATAAATAACCTCAAGATTCCTAACCTCAAAGGCAAGGGAAATTGTGTCAGCTTGCTTTCCTCTCCTATGCTTAAATTCACACCTACACTTTATTCCCATTATTAGTTCCTATTCTCCTAAAGAGTTCTCTGGAACAGCAGCCTGTTCTATAAGAGCAGAAGTTCTCAAAATCAGTTCTTCACCTGCAACATAGGAATGCAAAATTCCAGAAAATCCCATTGATTTTCATTGACTCAAGAAAATCTCATCAGGGAAAACCTGTCATACTGTTCCCAGTAATAGGCATTTCTTTACCTGAGCAATATAAGCCTCCAAGCCTCAGAAGAGAGGTATCCTGTAGATAATGGTGGAGGGTTCAGCTATGTCCTGAGGGACACACATGCTTTTATTTGTCATTGTTAGTGGTTTTTATTTTAAAATTTTTTAATGTTTATTTATTTTTGAGAGAGAGAGACAGAAACAGTGTGAGCAGGGGAGGAGCAGAGACAGAAGGAGACACAGAATCCGAAGCAGGCTCCAGGCTCTGTCAGCACACAGCCCAACACGGGGCTTGAACTCTAATACCACAAGATCATGTGAGATCATGACCTGAGCTGAAGTCTGACACAACTGATTGAGCCACCCAGGCACCCCTTTATTTAAAAAAAAAAAAATTAATGTTTATTTATGTTGTCAGCATTGTTTAATTGTGATAAAAACACTTAACATGAGATCTAGCCTCAACAAGTTTTTAGGTGCATAATTATAGTAATGTAAGCTACAGGTACAAGGCTATACAGCAGATTCTAGAATTCAACCATCTTGCATAACCCAATACCAACTCTCCATTTCCCCTTCTCCCAGCCCCTGGTAACGAGCGCCCCACTTTCTGCTTCTACATATTTGACTGTTTTATATGCCTCATACAAGTGATATCATACAGTATTCATCTTTCTTTCCCTTAGCATAATGCCTTCTTCAAGTGCCATCCATGTTTTGAATATGGCAGGATTTCCTTCCTTCTTTTGTTTGTTTGTGTGTTTGTTTGTTTATTTTTAAATGTTTATTTATTTTGGGAGAGGGAGGGTCAGAGAGAAAAGGAGAAAGAGAATCCAAAGCAGGCTCTGAGTTGTTAATGCAGAGCCTGATGCAGGGCTCAAACTCATGAACTGTGAGATCATGACTTAAGCTGAGGTTTAATGCTTAACTGACTGAGCCACCCAGGCATCCTTTATTTTGAGAGAGAGAATGTGAGGGAGGGAGGGGCCGAGAAAGGGAGAGAGAATTCCAAGCAGGCTCCACATTCAGCGCAGAGCCGAAATCAAGAGTCAGATGTTTAACTGACTGTGCCACCTAGATGCCCTGAAAACCACCCATAATTTTGACAGTAGAAATAATGAGATATATTTCAGACATTTTTAGGATATGCACTGTCGTTTTTAATAAATCATAACGTATATCTCTTTATACCTACTTTTTGCCGTTTGGATCTATCTTTCCACGTCGGTAAGTATCTATAACCAACTACTACTTATTACAACAGCTGTATACTATTCCCTTATATGGATGTAGTTTGGACTATAGGTTGTTTCCAATTTTTTTTTGCTATTGCATGTAAAAATGTGATCCTCAATGCTGAAATAATCATACAGTAAAGCATTATTAGCTCTGGTGGCTAATTTCTGTCCCCACTCCTGACACCCCTGCTTGTCCCTATTATAAATAATTAAATGTTTTCCAGTTAAACCTACCTAATTACATATTAATCATCCCTAAGTCAAAAGATCATTGCTGAGATTAATTATAACAGAGACACTTGTTCACAAAAACTTGTTATTTCATATCAGAAACAACACATTAATCTAAAGACTGAACTTCATAGACCATAATGATCTTTTACAACAAACAGATGTCAACCAGGTCTTCTCTGGCAAGGCAGGAATTACATTACTACTTAATAATCCAGACAGGGGAAAGTGAATTCCAGAATAAGGGGATTTGCTTATAAAAGCAGTTTTTAAATAATGAGCCATGTTGCAAAGTAGACAAGAGATGGAGTCAGACAAAATGAGGTTAACATTGGCACTGATCTTTATTTGCTGTGTGCCCTTGAGCAGTTTACTTAACTTCTCTGAGCCCCAGCTTCCTTCTCTCTAAGATACTTATTAACATCTACTGCAGATGTTACCCCTCCTTGACTGCTAAGACACAGAGAACAGCTAGAGTGAAGGCCCTCTACCACTCAGAAGAAACTATCTCTTGGTCCAATTCTGTATTTGACATCTCAGGCCAACAGCATTCTCCATTAGTAGAGTGGCCAAAGAATCTACATCCACACTGGGACACTTCTGAGACTTAACTGGGGCACTATAAATAGTTTGCAGGGACAGCAGGTGCAAACTTGAGCTCCCCCAGGCAGACTGGCAACCCTACTATTAACCAGATCAACACCAGTCTACATGAAGCAAGTGAGAAAATCAGGTCATTTCATTTCAAAGTTGTCTCAGTTGTTCCTCATGTGATCAAGAAAAACTAATTCAATCACAGACTGAAGCATGCACAAAGTTTATTTGGCCTGCCCAGAATGACCCTTTTGCACAATCTATTTGGTTTTGTTTTTGAAGTTTATTTTATTCATTTTGAAAGGGTGAGGAGGGGCAGAGAGAAAGGGAGAGAGAGAGAATCCCAAGCAGATGGTACAGAGCCTGACGTGGGGCTGGAACCCACAAACCTTGAGATCATGACTTGAGCCAAAGAGTCAGACACTTAACTGACTGAGCCATCTGGGTACCCCTGGCACCATCTCTCTGAATTATCAATTCTGTTATCAGTCTTCTTGGGGCTATGAAAACTTCTTTATTATGGGGAACCTATAAATCTTATTGTGCAATTTTATATGATCTTGGTATAGTTTTCCATTTATTTGCATTTTGAAAAAACTCATTCATTATATGCTGAGCCTCAGCCTAAAATTACAGGAACTAGGGAGATGGCTGAGCCACAGTCTTTTTGCTTTAAAGGAACCCATAGTTAGGCCAGGGAGACTACCACAGAAGCCGTTCACAAAAATGTACCACACGAAATATTCCAACGTGGAGGTATGTGCAAAGCACTATGGGACACAGAGAAAATGGTGATTAATTCTTCCCTAGAAGGCAGAAGCTGTACCATTTGAGGCATCTCAAATAATATTTTCTAACTGAGGAAGCATAGGGAGTCCCTTCTAGGTGCAAGTGTAAGGAAGCTGGAATGTGGAATGTGTGAGGAACTGCTCAAGATAGTGTGGCTGGAGGCTGCTGTGAAGCAGGGAGAGGGCTTGGCCTGCAAACTCCTCTCTTTGGGTTTTCTACAACTTTCTTCTGCTATGGAAATCTCAACTGAGCAGTCTTTCAGCTCCTGCTGACTCTTAACAAAACTCCCAACAGCTCCAGAACTTCTCAGAAAGCTCCAACACATGGTCTTTGAACTTATTTAACAGTGATGCTACTGTCTCTCAATTTTTTTAAGTGTGTGTGTGTGTGTGTGTGAGAGAGAGAGAGAGAGAGAGAGAGAGAGAGAAAGAGAGAGAGAGAGAGGGAAAGAGGGAGAAAGAGAGAGAGAGACAAAGTGATGCCACATGCCACTAAACACTACTAGATTTTTGTCACCATTTTGTATCAATGAAAGCTTTGTGGATAGATGCCATACTCTGATGTTTAAGACACCTATAAATGACTGATTTGTAGAAGAGTGTTTCCTTGCAGCATTCAAAACTGGCCTGTTCGTATCAGGACCGATGTGAGACTGAGCCTCACCTTATACTGAGTTTACATCCTTTTAAGAGGTCTTCTGCTATCATTTCCGTAGGGTAGAAAAAAATCAATGTGATTCTAAATAATCCTAACCTCATTAGAAGTCAACAAATGTTGCATTTGATTCACAACAAACCGTGTTTAGAAAAAAAAGAAAAAAGAAACAAGTGAGGAGAAAGTGCAGTCAGGCCATAAGGAGGTAGGATGACTCAAAGGGAGCTCCATCTCAGAGGGGCCCACTACTCACCAACAGGCGTGGGGGGTGCTCGCACAGAGAGTCGAGCAGGTATGTCCAGGCCACCAATTTGAGGGTGGAGGGGAAGGGAGAGGGGGTGTTCCAGAATTTTGCAAATGGGCCTCCATTAAGTCTTTTGCTTCTAAGTGACAGAAACTCAATTCAAACTGGGCTCAAGAAAAGCAATTTTAAAGGATTTATTGGATTTCTTAGTAAAAAAAAAAAAAGCCAGGGGGAGGACTGATCAGACATGCCTGAAGGATATTACTGAAAGGTATGTCTGCTTCAGCTTTGCTTTCTTATTTGCTGGCTTCGTTCTCAATCGGGCTCTCCCATCATGCTGACAAATTGGTTGCTCAATGCCAAATTGCTACCCTGGTCCATGTCTTTACAGCTCAGCACCCCTAGTGGAAAGAGAAGTTCTAGGATTGAGTCTCACTGAACCAGTGGGGGTCATGAGTCCATACCTGACCCAATCACCAGGTGCAGGGAGTGAAGCGAGTCGAGCAAGGTAACTTACTGTTCTCATACAGGCTAACCATCTTGGAACTTAGATGACAGGGATAGAGGGTCAGAAGTAGGGAACCCCATTTGGGCCTGGTAAGCTGAGAGACAGGGGACAGTGGTTCACCAATGCTATGGCAATGTCTGTCTTCTTCCTTCCCTAACCTGTTTTCTTCCTAGACACACATTCTAATTAATGTTTCCAGCCTCCTTCACAGAGGGCGTAGGGTGTGTCCATGTGACTGAGTTTTAGCTAATCAAAGGTGAGAAGTAATAGGTTATCAAAACCACTCAGCCACCTTTGGAAGCCATGAAATGAAGATGGTGGATGTACAAAATAGAAGGAGGCTGGTCCCTAAATCTCTACTACTTAGAGGAAAGCTGCACACCAAATGGGAACACCCATTGTGGATATTCTATCGTGTATAAACCACTACGTTTAGGCATTTGTGTGTTACAATGTCTCACATTAACTAACAAAGATGCAAATATCAAAAAAAAAGGGGAGGGGGAGGGATTCTTAAACTGAGCAGGCAAAAATGGCTGTCTACTACAAAGCTTCTTCGTGTTCGGTGCTGGAAACTTCAGACAGCCTGGTGGGTTTAATCAGTCAGTAACCACAGCCAAGGAGTCAGAAGACTTGGGTTCAAGGCCTGACTCTGCTACTGATAGCAGACCCTGGACCTATCACTTCTGTCTAACCCTTGGTTTCTTCATCTGTAAAATGGCAATCACAGTATCTGCTTGATTGCCTAGCTGTTGGATTCAAATACAATTACGTGAGTTAAAGTGGGAGGTAGACTGACTATAAAGTACTGGGCTAGCCTGTAAACAAACTGAAAAATATGCTAACTTCGTTGGTTAGAACGAAGCATTAATGAATCCAATGGGCCTCACAGGAAAATATATTGTCCCATCCAGAACCATAATGATTAGCACTGGGAAGAAAAAACTTGAGTCAGATTTACCTCCTGCCCTAGGGAGAGAGACCAGCACTCCAGTGGCCAGGTCTAAAAGGCTAGTGTGAAGCTTCCCTCTTCCTCCCTTACTTCCTTCCTCTCCACTCTCACTCAGATCCAATCCACTGATCAGATGAGTGCTTGTTTGTGTTTTCCAAAGCTGGCCAGTCCTCAGGTCTCTTCCCCTGTGTCTTGGACTAGTAAAATCCAGCCCAGCCCACCTTCCTCGGGGCTGGTTAGTGAAACTTCCAAAATGCAGTAGTGCCATTTCTCTGGACCCAGAAACCTCTGTTTTTAATTCTGATTCCAAGATGCATTCAGCCCCTTTTGGCTTGGCTCACCATCAGCTCTCAGCCTACCCTGTCTAGTCATATCTCCAGTTCAAGTCTGACAGACCTTCTCTCCATTTCCTGGTTATTCCAGCTCTTTTCCAGACCTCTCTCTGCCTGGGAGTACAAAGGTGCAGGGCGGCAAATGGAGAGGTAGATTGGGAGTGCTTCTAGAGAAGTAGGAACTGGAAACCCAGGGCTGGGAGGTCCACAGGCAGTGTAGGTGACAAAGAGAAGGAAGACAAGTGGAGGGAAAGAGTAGGGAAAGGAAGAGATGGAGGGGAGTTTCAGGAAGATGAGTGTGTGGGGCAGGACTGAGAGCTATAGGAGGAAGCTGCAAGGTAGAAGAAAAGTAAGAAGATGCTGATGTGGGGGAAGAAGCAAATGAGGGAAACAACACAGACAAGAAGGAAAGAGAAAGTGACAAGAGGGAGGGGATGGGTCCTCAGTGTCAAATGCCATGGGGAAGTCAGAGGGACAGGAGAGACAAGGAGGTCGTCTCTGGGTTTGGACAGGAAAGAGCCAGAGTCTTCTCGGTGGAACAGCTGGGGTGGGAACCGATAAGTAGTAGGTGCAGGATTGAGGAGGACGTGGGGAAAAGGAGGCAGAGAGAGGAGCCAACCTTTTGGAGAAGAAAGGCTTGAAGTAACCCGAGCCAGCTCCCTGAAAGGTAACCCATTCCGCCTGGCCCCTGGTGGTGGGGAGTCACTCTCTGAGTCACCTACACAGATTTCTGTGGTCACATCTGTTCCCACTACCACCTGAAAGCAACGGAACAACAGGTGCTGAAATTCCACCTACTTCTGAGCTCCCCACCTGGCTCACAGATACCTCCCATCCTGTGCTCCTGGAGGCCACGCCCCACAGCCTGCTAACAAAGGAGCCATGCCCAGGGCTGACCACGGACGGGATGCATGCTGAGCACATGAGTCAATGGAATTAAAACGGGATTCCTCTAAGCAAGCAATGGGTAACCTTCGGCAAGGCACATCCCAGCCTCAGTTTCTTCCTGTGTCAAATGACAACAGTTCTTATTCTACAGGGCAGATGTGAGAATCAAATCAGAAACCAGATGTTAAGCCTCAAGGGAAACAGAAAGCTTTCCACAAGAGTTCATTGTTACCAGTGTTCTGATGGTGGGAATGCACATTTGCCTAGAGCTGGTCAAGCATGTCATCCTGTATTCCTCTCTTTCCCTCAGAACTCACATCGGAGGCATCAAAAATCCTGGCAGCTCGACCTTGCAAACATACCAGAAATCTCACCAGCTCACTGCTAACACTATAGCCAAACTGGCATCAGGGCCCTCTTGGAAAGCCGTAAGAGCTGTGCACTTGGTCTCAGGCCTTACACTCCTGCCTTCCTACCTTCTCTCCTCTCTTCAGCACAACTGAAGTAGCTTTTGTAAATGCAGCCACGTCATGTCATCCTCCCCTCAAAACCCGACAGTGGCTTCTCAGTGTATGTACAGAACAGTCCAAAGTCCCTGCCATGCCTGCAAGGCTCCCCATGCCCTGCGTCCCAACATCCAGCAGCCTCTGGCTGTGCCCGGAGCACACCATGCTTGCCTATGCCCACTTCAGGGCTCCTGCTTTGAGCTATGACTCACTCCCTCCTTTAATTCAGTTCTTTGCTCAAACAGCACCTCCCGGGGGAGGTCTCCTGACTATTCTCTTTCACAGGGCCCCCTCCCAGCACCCAGGCCCAACCCCACTTCCAATCTCACTATTTACTCCCTTACCTGGTGCATCTGCCTTTGCAGAACACTGAACTCCTGTTCTGTGGGGCTGTTTGCCACCCATCTCCCACCCACCCCCAGTCAGTTGCAGGTGTTGTTAGGAAAAGGGCTTGTCTCTGTCTTGTGATCCTAAACACCTAGAATAATGTCTAATAGGTGATAGGACCTTAACGCATATCTGTTGAATGAAAGAAAGAATGAATGAATGTTCTTCCCACGTGCGTCTCAGCAGCGTCCTAAATTCTGTCCAGCCCACTTCACACAGACCAGCTTCATATCCAAACAGATGGCTTCTGCTAAGCCCCTCACACTGGCAATCTTGACTCCTCGAAAGGGAAGGGAAAGAGCATGTTGCTTTATTTGATCCAAGGAACAGTTTTTAGGAGTATCAGCTTAACCTTCTGAGTGGCAATGAATGGTGTGATCTCTGACTTTTTCTCTTTTAGGACTTTTATTTTTTAGAGCAGTTTTAGCTTCCCAGAAAAACCAAGAGGAAGGTGCAGAGATGTCCCATCTTTCCCCGGCCCACCCCCCACATGCATCGCCTCCCCCATCATAAACAGCCCCTGCCGAAAGTGGTACAATCGTCACAATCAATGAACTTAGGCTAACACATCATAATCACCCAAAGTCCACAGTTCACATTAGGATTCATTCTTGGTGTACGTCCTGTGAGTTTGGAGAGGTGCATAATGACATGTGGTATATACCCTGATGGTATCATACACAGCATTTCTGCTGCCCCAAAAACCCTGCGATCCACCTATTCATCCCTCCCTTCCACTGGACCCTTAGCAACCACCAGTCTTTTTATCATCTTCATAGTTTTGCCTTCTCTACTCTAGTAAGAAGTGGAACCATTCTCGTAAAACATTCCAACAATACAGTTACATAGATAGTAACTAAAAATCTCCCTCCCTTCTCCCACATCTTCCCATCCCACTTCCCATCCCCCGCCAGAAACAACTCTCAATGGTTTGATGCGTTTCATTCAGAACCGTTTCTATGTACTGACACACACATAAATCTCCCTTTCTAAAAATCACATCACACTGTGCATTATGCTGCAATTTACTCCTACTTAGCAATACATCTTATGGATCTTCCCTGTCAGTTTACCTAGGTCATCTTGTATGCTTGTTAGTGGCTGCCTGGTATTCCCTCGTATAGATATAACTGCACTTTATGTAATGTTCTGTGAAGCATATAGGCCAGCTCCTATTTTTGGCTATTACAAAACTACTACAACAAACATCCATGGATATGTAACACAGTACACATATTTCTGTAGAAGAGACACCTAAAAGGACATTCTCAGTGACATCCAGGAACATTTAAAAATGGAAGTAATTATACCATAGGATAATCTTTTATTAAGAGAACAATAATATCATTTCCCAAAGATTGAACATAAAATATGATAGGGGAGAAGGCATTAACATTTAATAAGGGCCCATGGAATTTCTGACCACTCTAAAGGGTGGCTATTATTGCTGTCTGATGAAACAGGAAACCAAGGCTCAGAGAGGGGACATGGCATGCCCAAAGTCCCCCAACTACTGAGAGGCAGAGCTGAGACCCACGCCCAGTGCTCTTTATGAAGCCCATCGTGTCTTCAGCACACTGTGGGGCTTTCTCCTCGCCCTCCTTTCCCTGCTCACTAGGAAACTTGCTGATTTTTGCTTGTGAAACTCGCTGATCGGCAAGCACACATTCCACATCACTGGTTGTCTCACCTAGAAACCAGCCTCATTCTTTATTGCTTGTCAGGAAACCAAAGGACCATCCAAAGCGGGTGTGCCTCCACAGAAAATCCCCTCTAGGTCCTTCTCCAGGAGAAAGGAGAAAGGCTCTTTTGTGAGGCTGGTCTCCCCCTAGGGGAACCTATTCCCCACTGTCCTGGCTTTGGTCTGGCCTGGGGCTTCTTGTAGCTCCACCCAGACCTGGAGAGGGTGCAGTGAGGAGGAAACAGATCCCTCATAACCTGTGTGTAGCCAAAGGAAGCACTTTCTTGGTAACAAAGGAGGCTCCAAGATGTCTTGATAGCTTTGCTCTCAAAAGAAAGCCAGTTTTAAAAGAGAAGGGGGGGGCGGGGGGGGGCAAACACACACCCATGAAGACATCCACCATCGGGAGTCGGGAGTCCGAGGACAAGAGTGGTGCAAAGGGGAAAGCCGAGAAGTGGCTGAATATGCAGAATCAGAGGTCATGAGTCAGAGGGTCCCAGTATGATGGGGCTGGAAGGAGCCTGCAAGGCCTGCCAGTCTAGCTGTTCAGCCAAAGCGTGGGCATCTCCTGCAGCCTTCCCGCCAAGAGTCAGGACCTCTGCTCTTGCTCTGCTCACTTCCAGGGGGCCCATCAGTGCCCCGAACACAAGGTCCACCTGTGAACGTCTCTGCCAGTCAGAGAGTTCTTCGTATTTGTAAACCTGCCTCCCCTTTCCTTCCACCCACTGGTCCTAGGTCCACTCCCCCGAGACCCCAGAGAACAAGTCCAGTCCTGCTTCCCAGAGACGGCCCTTCCAGCCCTGAGAAATGCCCAAATTCCCCAGCGGCTGCGAAACCTTCACAGCAGGTCTGAAGGGGGCTGCAGGACAGAAGCTTTCTCTTCTTAACAAACAGGTCTAGCCTTTCTGGTTAGGAGAGCTGTCTGGACAAAGAAAACCAATCCAGCTTGTCTTTTGAATCTGCAGCCGGATGGGAAGGGAACAATAGCCCCGGGAGAAGTGGGGGGAGGACCTGACTCTTCACATCTTAATGAAGGTGTGAACTTTGAAGCTTTATTATGAACACTTGAAAGCCTACCCCTGCTTAAGCTCCTTTCAGCTGCTCACAGTCACCCTGGATAATGAGGCCGCAGCTGTGTGGGAAGCGCTGGGGCAGGAGAAGGGGAGGACCAGGGTTATCTGGAGGCAGGAGCCTCGCTGGTCCTGGCAGAAAAGCCACCCTTGGCTGCAGGCTCTGCCTTGTGACCAGGCCCTGGTGGTTTTCAGGGACAAGGAACTCTCTATTTGAGTCTAAGGAGAGCAGTAACCCTATTAAGAAGAGAAGAAAGGCCTGAAGAGTCCTGTAATAAAAACAAAGCAAAACAAAACTTCCTAGGTCATAAAAACAATGACTCACACCTGGATGGTATCTTCCATCATCACGCCATCTTGATTCACACAAAATCTCTGTGAGGTGAAAAGGACGGTGGCTCAGAGAAGTTAGTGCCCCTGCATGAGGTCACTTGGCCAGTAAAAAGACAGGTCAACTGATTCCAACCAAGATCTTTTCCCACCCTCTCTTCCCTGGAAACCTTCAAGTGTCAAGGTGTCCACTGAAATGTCAAATCATGAGCGGTATCCAAATATGACAAAATGGCATCTAACATTAATCAAGTGCTTCCTATGTCCTCAGCACTGGACTTCACTTATTTATAGGCATGATCTCATTTAATCTTTATAACAACCAATGACCAGGGGAGTTATTATTAGTATTATTATTGATGGGGAAACTGAGGTATGGAGAGAAGTAACTTATCCAAGTTCATACAGCCAGCAAATGGCAAGGCCATAATCTCAACTCGAGCTGTTTAGGAGCCTATCTCAAGTGTCCCCATTATAACAGCAATACCTGTTAATTACAGAAACTGAGAAAATCTATAGGAAAAAAAATCCAAACATGAGAACTGTGTTCACATCCCAGCTTTATGCATTTAAGTTTTACATGTACTCTTTCAATATGCATTTATTGAGCATCTCCTATGTGCCAAGCACCATTCTGAGTACTGGGGATCCAAAGGTGAACATGACCAGAGGGTCCAGGTCTTTGGAAGGCTGACCCTCTGGGAGCAACTTCCTGTGTATTTCAGTGACCCTGATCATTGGCCTGGTGCTCAGGCTTCCTCCATGAGCACTGCCTTCATGTAGAGTGCCAGAGGGTTATAACCATTGTGCAAAAAATACAACCACTGTATAAAGAACCTATTAGGGTAATTTGAATGCTCCGTGCCTCCTACCCAACATCTGTGTGCTCAGTACCTCTATGCTAATGGCTAACATGGCAGCAACTAATCAAGGTGCTAGATATTTCCCTCTGCTGGTCTCAGTTTCCACAAAGATAGAAAGTTACTCTGATGCCCTAAAGGGCAAGATAGCAATTGGACTACAAGATATAACTAGTCCCTTGGGCAGAGAGCTCACTGTTCAGCACATGGAGCCAGGCCTGCCCTCCCAGCTGGGGCAGGAGAATGGCCTTCTAAATATTAACCTCCCGTTCTCTAAACAGGGAAACTGAGGCTTATGGATAAAAAGTCATTTTCCCAAAGTCATCCTGAGCTGGGAATCAAAGTCAGGTCAGTATAGCCAGGCCAGCTTTGAAAGCCAACAGGGCTCAGGATTTTCTGTATCTCAGAGGGACACCTGAGCTATTTACCATCCCAGGATGGAGAAATCTCCCCTGCAGGGCTCTGGTCAGTTAGAATTCAGTCAGCAGCTGACCATTTGGAGTGTGGTTCTCAACTTTATTGTTCTCAGGACCCTTCTGATGCTCTCAATTATTATTGAGTTTTACCACACACACACACACACACACACACAGAAACACACACACACACACAGGTAACTATGTTAACTCTGTGAATTAACAGATGTGTTAATTGTCTTGATTTTAGTAATTATTCCACAATATATATGTGTATGTATGTCAAATCATTCATTATACGTTACACTGTAAATGCATACAATTCTTTTCATAATTATTCCTCAATAAAATTTAAAAAGTTATTAAGGATTCCAAAGAGTTTTTGTTTATGTGGATTATATCTATCAATACTGCACCAGAAATTGGAACTAAGTTTGTAAAATGTTTGTTATTTTAAAATAACAATAATGAGCCCGTTACTGGTTAGCAAATACCATATATTTTAAAAAATAACTATATTTTCTAAAACAAAAGAATTTAGTGGGAAGAATGGCCTTGTTTTACATTTTTGCAAATCACTTTACTATCTGGCTTAACAGACAAGAGCTGGATTCCCATTTCTCCTTCTATAGTCAATCTACTGCAATATATTGTTTCAATTGAAATATATATTTAAAAAATACAGTCTCCCACAGGTATGTTCTTGGGAAAGGGAAAAGTATTTTAAGCGTTTTTTCAGATAATTGTTGTTATTCTTCATTGGTATTTCACCAAAACTCAATATAGAGCAGCTTCTTTTTGTTTGTTTGTTTGCTTATTTATTTAGTGTTTATTTTTGAGAGAGAGACAGAGCATGAGTGGGGAGGGGCAGAGAAAGAGGGAGACACAGAATCTGAAGCAGGGTCCAGGCTCTGAGCTGTCAGTACAAAGCCCAATGTGAGGTTTGAACTCACGGACCATAAGATCATGATCTTAGCTGAAGTCAGACACCCGACCAACTAAGCCACCGAGTGCCCCTAGTGTTTGTTTTTGAGAAAGAAAGAGGGGAAGAAGGTGGGGGGACAGAAAGAGATGGGGACAGAGGATCTGAAGCAGACTCTGTGCTGATAGCGGAGAGCTGAATGTAGGGCTCAAACTCACGAACCATGAGATCATGACTTGAGCCATTCAGACAGTTAACCTACTAAGCCACCTAAGTGCCCCAATATAGAGTAGCTTCTTAAAGATGAGTTGCGATGTGGAATCTGAGAGCATATCAGAGAATTTTCCATACTCAGATTAAGATCCATTGGTCTATCTTGTGTTTTGAATGGTTCTGTTACACATGCATGTTTTGTAACATCATGCATGAGTCATTTGGAAAATAAGAGTTTGCTGAGCTATGTAGACCTTCCAGATATTGATACATTTCATTATAATAGCCTCTGGAAGGGCGCCTGGGTGGCTTAGCTGGTTAACCATCTGACTTCAGCTTAGGTCATGATCTCATGGTTCATAGGTTCAAGCCCTGCATTGGGCTCTGAGCTGACAGCTCAGAACCTGGAGCCTGCTTCTGATTCTGTGTCTCCCTCTCTCTCTACCTCTCCCACACTTACACTCTGTCTCTCTCTCTCTCAAAAATAAATAAACATTAAAAAAAATTATAATAGCCTCTGGAAAACCTCATTGTATTCTCAGGAAAAAGTGAAAATGGAAAAAAGACAAATAATATCTTAGTTTTATTATGAAAATAGTTCTGACTTTGGGAATCCCCTGAAAGGGTCTCAGTGACCCCCAGATGTTCACAGACCACTTTTGAGAACTACTGCTCCAGCATAAGGGACAGTGATGACCACTGAGAAGTCCAGGTACGGGTGGCTGAACTCCAACCCTCTGAAGGCAGGAAATACTGGGAAGCTGAAACTGAGACCGAAGGCCAGTCTCATGGCTGGGAAAACAGAGTAAGAGTGCTTGAACAGGTGCACAAAGGTCATTCCACATGAGCAGCACAAGATATTTGAGAAGCTGCAGAGAGGCCCAGCAGACAGGAGACAGTCACTAGATCCTGGGCCAGAGAGAGCATTTCAGCCCCACAGAAGATACTGATCCACCACCCTCCTCAGCTAGACAGTGTCAGGGGGAACAAGGGAATGCCAGCTAGATAGAGCTGGGGCAGCAGAGGCCAGGAGTGAAGAGTTTGGGGTGGAGGCTGGTTAAGGTGAGCCTACGTAGAAAGAACATCTTTCAAATCTGATTTTTGTTTATCTCTTTGGGATTGGGATCAAAACAAGAAGAGTCTAGAAAAAACAGGATCAAGGAATTTGGGATAACAAGAAAGGAAGACAGAAGGCTGCTTGGGAACAGTAGGCACCCAGCTTGCCTTGTCATGTTTGCAGACCTCTCGGCCACAAATGGACCCTTCCCGAGAAGTGTCTCTTGTTTTCATTCTCTGTAATATCCTCTCATTACCTACCTACTTTAACTGGTTTCCCTGCTTTCAGGATCAGCCCCTCGAACCTACACCCAACCCTCAGCCAGAGCTATCTTTCCACCATACACATTCGGTCATGTCCCCCTCATGCTTAAAACCCTTAAGGATTCTCTCTGATTGTCCACAGGGTCAAGTCCAAATTCCTTAGGGTGGCACAGACAGGCACCACCTGGCCTCTGCTGTCCTTCATACTCATCTCTTCTCATTCTACCACTGAACCCACTGTTCGGCCACCAGCACTTCCTGCCACACCTCAAACATACCAGCTTCCTCCCCACCTTTTGCCTTTATACACATTTCTCCAACACCCAGCTCAGTTACTACTTCCTCCCAAATGGAATTTGGCCATTGTTCTACCTTTATACATTTTGATCCATGTGCCTTTCAAGATGTGATAGCCATTAGTGCTGTTCTCTGTCCTCCCCCAAATCTCTTCTGGGCCCATGGTAGGATTGCACATCCTGGTTCCCATGTACTTAGATGGGGCCTTGTAACCAGCCTTAGGCTGGACAACTGAGTTTTGTGAAAAAGTGAGTGGTGGCACTTCTAGGCCAGAAAATTCAATTGCTAGTGAAAGACTTTAGAGTTTTTACTCTCACTGCAATAGGCAATACTGGAGATGGGCCCCTCCATCAGCCTGGGTTTCTTAGTGTTTCTGATGAGCAGAACTCCCCGCTGACCAACACCTTCCCAACTTTCTTGCCAACTTGTGATGCACCTATAGGGCATCCTCTGAGATTTGAGGTTATTTGTAAATGCAGCATGACCTAGCCTGACAGAAGCGTGATATAAAGTGGCCAAACCATAAATCTGCCTGGACTCAGAGTCTTAACAAGGCTGACTCAGTCAGTACCCAATAAAGGTGAGTGTCAGATCCCTCTGTCCCTAACCCTCACCCTGTCCTTCAGTTATCTCTGTCCTTGCTCTCTGCTACACTCCTGTGTCTGCCCAAGGCATAGACTTCTAGGCTCTGCTTCTGGTTTCTAGTCTCTTTAACTTAAGAGGGAATTTTAGCCTACCTGGATTTGACCTTCAGTGCCAGCTAGCTGTTATTTGCTTTTACCCTGTAGTATGAAGGAACATGGACCCTGAAAGACACCCATGTCCTAATCCCCAAATCCTTACATGGCAAATAGGCTTTGCAGTGTGGTTCAGAGCACAAACCTTGAAATGAGGAGATTATCCTAGATCATCTAAGTGTGCCCAATATGATCACCTGAGTTCTTAAAAGTGGAGAACTTTTCCCAGCTGAGTCAGAGAGGAAGATGTAACTATAAGGAAATGTCAGAGAGATGTAACATTGCTGTCTTTGAACACATAAGTGGAGCCATGAGCCAAGGAATACGGGCTAGAAGCTAGAAAAGGCAAGGAAAGAGATATTCCTCTTAAGCCTCCAGAAAGGAATGTAGACCTGCTGACACTGTGATTGTAGCTAAGTGAGACCTGTGTTGGACTTCCTACTTATAGAATCATAAGATAATAAATCTGTGGGTGTTTTACATTTTTTTTTTTTGAGAGAAAGAGAGAGAGAGACAAAGCATGAGCAGGGGAAGGGATGAGTGAAGGGGGAACAGAGGATCTGAAGCAGGCTCTGCACTGTCAGCACAGAGCCCGATGTGGGGCTCAAATCCCTGAACCATGAGATCATGACCTGAGCCAAAGCTGGACACTAAACTGACTGAGCCACCCAGGTGCCCCTGAATCTGCATTGTTTTAATTGGCAAAGTTCATGGTATTTGTCATAGCAGCCGTAGGAAACGAATACACCACTATCTCCTTTAGTGTCTAGAAAGCTTTCCCATCTGACAGGGCCAAGGCCTCAGGAACATTCCCAAACTTTCCCATGAGGTGGAATACAGAATGTTAGAACCATGCTGTAAGTCAGAGTGAACCTTGCCTAGGAAATTATGAGAGTGGGGTTGTGTACACTCTTGCACAGGGTAAGAGCATAGCCTCTGGAGGCTGGAAGACCTGCCTTTGTCTTGCTGAACCTGTCTACTTACCTGGTTTATTCCTGAATCTCTGAAATGTGAAAGTTTCACTTGTTTTTCTAAATGATCTTCTCTGGCTTTTATTTCCCATGTCTGAATTCTCTAGAGCCACTGTCCATTTGACCAAGAAACAGAAGAGGAAAGCAAAGGCCACAGCACCCAGGTGCCTGCCACACTGGTCTCTTCTCTGTTTCTGAAATGGCTGTGGGACTAGGACTAAAGGTATCAGAAGAAGAGGAACACAAGCGAACACAAAGGTTTGGAGAAAGCTGGATCTGAGATTTGACTGCTAACTCTGATATATCCTCGCTGTGTGACTTCAGGCGAGTTGCTTAAATTTTCTGAGCCTCAGTTTCTTCATCTGTAAAATTTGGATGATAATGCTTACTTCCAAAGTTGCTGTAAAGAGTAGCCCAGATTACATATAGAATGTTCCCACCAGGGTACTTGGCACACAACCAACAGGAGGCACACAACCAACATTTAGTACGAATGGAGCACAAAGGAACTCCGGATGTACAGTTTGTGCTGGCCACACACTCTAACCACTAGGAGTCACTAAAGAACCCCCTTCACTCCATGCCCCAGGTGGAGAGACCCTAATCTTTGTTAGACTAAGATCTCAGGAGGTCACCACGCCAGGCAATATAGTCTTCAAGGGGAGAAATGGAAGAAGCTAATGCTTCTGTGTCAAGAGCTGACTCTCAGATCTCTTCTTGTTCATACCTTTTCTCTCTTCCTTTCTGTCACTGATCTAGAAAGGTGGACCAAGGGCAAAGGTGTGCCAAAGCCTATCCAACTGCTAAGTTTTCAGGGACTCTGCAAACTGGTTGTCAAATAGCCGTTATTAAATACTAACTGACAAACAAATCACATTAAAAACAAAGGTAATACTAAAAAATCATTACTTCCTAATTATAGCATTTTACTATTAGTTATCCTCTTGAGTTATTTATGTCTATTGTATCTTTACAGTGGAAATACTTTTTTCAATGTTTTATTATTTTTATTTTGAGAAAGAAAGAGCACACAAGGAGGGGAGAGGCAAAGAGAGAGGGGGAGAGAGAGAATCCCAAGCAGGCTCCGCACTGTCATTGCAGAGCCTGATGTAGGGCTCCATCTCACGACTGAGAGATCACAGCCTGAGCCGAAATCAAGAGTCAAACACTTAACTGCCTGAGTCACCCAGGTGCCCCTACAGTGGAAATACTAACTAATACTGTGCTACCACACATCTCTACCCAACTCAACATGCAGCGATGTTACGCTGATAGCCTGCAATCTTCCATCGTGGGGGTATTTGCACCACATAAATTGGCAAGTACTACAGACCTGGACTTGATATATTGTTTTTTGATGGCCTAGAGTAGAGGCCAACAAACTACAGTCCATGGGCCAAATCCAGCCCCCTGTCTGTTTTGTACAGCCTACTGTGAGTTCATAGGCTAGCACAGGGAGTTGCAGAAACCAAGCTGGGCATCCCCCTCTGCCCTGTGTCCCCCTCTGCTCCCAGTACCTGCCTTCCTAGCTGGGGATCAATGCCAGATCCATGCTGGTTACCTTGACAAACTGGAAACCCTGTTTTTGGGAACTGCTGAGCACTGAGCTGTAGAATCTCAGTCCAACAGTTGGTGGCTTGGCGAGTCACTCTCCCTCTTGTCAGCTGCTCAAGTTAAGAAGGCTAGGCTCTCTAGAACAGAAGAGTGCATCAGGATCTGGGTGTCACTAGCACAGAGAATAAAACTGACCTTGGTGGTCAACATGAACTGCTGCTCTTCTTGTAGACAAAGTCCTTGTGAAAAAGCATGGCTCCTGTGTTGGAGGACAGCCTTTGCCCGGGAGAAATGTGGTGCTAGCAGTGACAACGGTTAGTTTCTCAAGCTTACGAACAACTCAGTCTAGTAGGTAAATATGTAATTATAATCCAGTTGGTGAGTACTATCAAACTGAGGCATGCAGGTATCTGGCTGGATCCAAAAGTAAGGAGTAAAGGGGAGGGATGAAAAAAGGAAAGGGCTGTAAGGGAGCATGAACAAAGAGTTGTCCATGGAGCTCTGCTCTACATCAACTGGGCCAGGCCCTATTGTTCAAAGATGAGCACTATCTCAGAAGGCAAGTTTCTTTTTCCTCTTTGGGGGATAGCACTCTATACTGGAATTTGGCCAAATCCTGGCTTGCGTCATCTCCCAGGATTAATTTTAATGGCTCCCAGAAAGATTTTCATGTCACACTTCTTTGACAAAAATGTGTGAGGGTTGCCGGTGAGAAGTAGAAGCAGATGCCCTCCTTCCATCTCATGATTTGTTGTCCAGGAGAAAGAGACTGGGTGGGTCCACATTCCTGATGAGTCTGAAAGACCCAGGGTGAACTCTAGAGGACTCAAGAGGTGAGAATCTATCCTATCACATCTCAGACTCAGGTTTGTAATGTGTTTCAGATTACACAGCAGTTGCTCATGTATTACCACACGTACCCAACTGGGCATGGAAGAATGAACGCAGATTCTAAAAGTATGGGTGCAAATCCCACCTCTGTCACTCAACGTGGGCCCCTATACAAACCACTGCATATGTTAGAACCTCACTTTCCTCATCCATGAACTGGGATTAATTATAACTCCCTGAATGGGCAGCTGTGAAGAGAAAATGAAGTATATGTGAAGCCTGATACACATAAGGCCCTTACTGAATGGCACCTATGTGTGCTGCAGCCATCAGGCTCACAAAAGCCAACTGTTACATATTCAAAAATCTGGCCAACCCATGGTTAAACCATTAGTAGCCTGAAATCATTCATGGTGTTAATATTTACACCACAGAAATTGGAGATTGCCACATGTCAGAGCTCTTTTTTCTGGAGATCCAGTTTACCAGCACACCATCGTATTTATTAGTATTTTCTTTCCTCTTCCTTATATCCTGGAGAAATTCCTGTGAGGTAGTATCATTACCCCCATTTTACAGATAATAAAATGAGATTTAGGTTAAATCTTGCCCAAAGTCACAAATACCCAATCTTGCCCAAAGTCACTTTTTTTTTGTCTACAAATCTATTACAATCTCTACTCTATCATAGCAGTGTAAGTGTAATTTTGAGTACACATAGAGTTTATCTTTTTTCTAGCCGTTTCAGAGGAGATGTGATCTGTCAGGGCCTGGACTCCTCCCAGACAACTTGGTTTTATTTTCATATCAGAAACTCAAAGGTCTGTGCCTACGACAGATAGAGCCTACCTCACCTTCAAGGTTTCCCATTTGTTAACTGTACAGTGTATTTATCACTGCATTTCTACAGGCACTTCACTGTCTAGATAGTATCCTTCTGTTAAGTGGCTTCAAGGACTCAAGAAACATTATCTCATTGTCCTTTTACCTCCTAATGGAGAGGGCTAGAGACTAGAGCCCTTATTTCACAACTGAGCAAAGTGACTTGGCCAAGGTCACCTGAGAAACTGGAGGCAGTGGCAGCCATCGATCCTTTCTCTCCTGGATCCTTTCTCTCCTGCCTAGGCAACCCCACCCATGAGCAAAGTAGCAGCTGCAGCCTCTCTCCTAAAGGAAGAGAAAATGTCAAGGGCTATCAAGACTCTAGCTGCAGGGCACAAACTCATTACCACCTAGGGTTAAGGATTTAAAAAAAAAAATCCCCAGTATGATATACTACTGTCCAATTATGAGCATCACCCAGGCTTGAATTGGTTGACATTGTTCACAATCAAGATTCTAAACCCACTCTGGATGAGGACATAGTTTGCATTTTTCTGGCCATAAGATGATACTGAAGTAGATCTGAAAAAAAATACATACATCTAATGGAAAGAGAGTGGTTCATGCTGCCAGATTATTCAAGCTGACATTATTACTATCATGCCCAGTGATTAAGAAGAAAATAAAGGCAGAGTCCCACTTGTCTAATTTGATTATCTGAGAAGCTCTGTGTTGATTACCAATGTCTGCTTGCAATTGGGGGCTAAAAAAAAAAAAAGAAGAAGAAGTATCTAACCAGCTGAAAGCTGGAAAATCAGACAGAGGGGCCAGAGGTCTGTGTAAATGAAATTTAATAATAAATGGGATGTGCTTGAGGTAAAGAGGTAAATAACAGGCAGAGAAAAAGGAGGTTCAGATTATATAGGTGGGAAGGGGATTCTGGCCAACCTGACATATTTGGAGAAATGGCCTGTGTTGAGAAAGGAGGATAGGCTCAGGGCAAGAGTAAAGGGAAGGAGGCAGAGGAATGAAAAAGACAGTGAATCAGAGATGAAATTATGGTATGGGTCTCAGAAGAGGTGATTATAAGTACTGTTGCAGGCAGTGTACAAGAAGACTTCTGTGTATAGAGAGCAAAATGTGGCCAAATAAGAAGGACCCCAGAGCTAAGCAGAGAAAGACTGCAAGATGGAGGGCTAGCCTATCATCTGCTTGTAAGCCACTGGCTAGGAAAGAAGGGGACAGGTCAGAGTTTGTCCTGCCCCAGCACATTAGGAAAGAACCCACGCAGCCAGGCAGCAGAACTGACAGGGCACCTGACTCCAGTGATGGCCATGCCATCACTTAAAGATACTGACAACATCTGCAACCTACAATCAAATGGCCGAAGTGAAACACTTTGTACTGATGCAGTGGTGCTGGTCTGAGGGAAAAATGATAGGCCTGGAGTCAGAAGACCAGTCTCTGTTCCTCCTCATCTGTAAAATGGGGATAATAATATAGTTTGTGCTTGGGAGTGGAAGGATGTAGGGGAAGAAGACAATTTAAAATAAGGGGAAGGAGGTAGCCCTCTAAAGATTAAAACTATAAAGTCAGCATTTACAGATAAAAGCAGAAATAGGCAAAGTTCCTTTAAAGTGACAGAAGAAATACCCAGGCTGAGCAAGATTTTGCTTTAAAGTATCAAGAATTCCAAAGAGGAAAATTGTGCAGCCAAAGGGGACTTGATGAAATGAAGACATTTCATCAGGGAGGATGAGGGGCAGTGCCCCTTCCAGGGAGTTCATACGATGTCTTACCACACCCCTAGAGAACTACGGTCTCATGGACAAGAACTCATCTACTGGGGCCATATTAAGAGGAGGCTATTAAGTATTCTAACCACCGAACTCTATGTCTTGGTTCCATGCTCAGGAGCCAGTCTTCAACTTAGCTTATTCTTCTGGGGAACCACTCTACTAATTTAGTTTCCCCTGGGTCAGGCCTAGAAGAATGTGTTGGCTTTACTTGGAAAGCAAGACCACTGTGTTCACTGAGCTTTTCCCAGGTGAGCAGATGGAGGAGGAACCCTGCGGCCTGCCCAGTGCTCTCCCACACAGCAGTGAGGTTCTGTTCTGCCAGGAACCTGCTGGGCTCCAAAGGTACAGAGCAGCACGAGACATTGTCCTCGCCTTTGAAGAACCAGCTGATGGGGAAGCCAGGCATACCAATAATAGAATGTGATCAATGCTAAATAGAGACCTGTAGTTAAATGACTTTGTGCCTCTATGACCCTCAACTGTAAAATGGGGTAATGGCATAAATGAGCTGATACATGTAAAGCACTCAAAACAGTGCCAGGAACCCAGCAAGCCCTCGATAAATGTAAGGCATGAGCAATTACTGGACACAGTAACATGTGTCTCCACTTCACTGTATATACAGTACAGCCTCTTGACTTAATGTCAAGGAAACTTTAATGTCTTAATGCCAATTTTACAGCTGTAATGTGCTTTCTCATTATTAATATTACATGATTATCAGGCTATAAACACTATGCTACATGCAAAAGAAAAAAACAGTTTTGTTCAAGACTGAAATAATTTATAAAGTAGGGAACAGAAAGATCTTCTAACACATTCACAGGTTATTTTAATACTTTCCAAATAAATGCCAAGGAAGGCAGTGTTTATAAATAGCATTCAAAACAGCCCCTTCCACTTTCTTGGTGAATGTGCACCAGCTTGTCAATGTCCCCATTGTGCAGGGCCCAGAGCTGGATATAATTAAATCCTATTACCCAAGAAAACTTGCAGCATAGTCGGTCTGACACATTTAATGATTTGTTAACTCAATCTGCAAACATAATTGGAGTAACTCTGTGCCTGGGAGATGCGGGATGAATGTGATGGTACAGCACCAGGTCCAAGTCTGCCCTTAAAGGGCTTATAATCCAGTGGATAGGCTAGATATGGAAATAGCTACATGTGGTCTCAGGCCAAAATAAGTGAACACAAAGTAAACATTCAGCAGCTAGAATCACCAATCTCTGGACTCTTGGAAGTCAAGGCTTTGCCTGTACCCCTTCATCTGCAGAGAAAACATGTCCTAGCACAATGATGGGAATTCTCAACTCCCGGAGTCAGCCTGCCCATGTATAAAGCTCGGCGCAGGCTCTTGCCAGTTGTATGATCTTGGTTGGGTAAGCTTGTTAACTTCTCTAAATATGTTTCCTCATCTTTTTAAGTTTATTTATTTGTTTTGAGAGAGTGAGAGAGAGTAGGGAAGGGCGGGGGGGGAGAGGGAGAGGGATAGAGAGAGAGAGAGAGAGAGAGAGAGAATATCCCAAGGAGGCTCCATGCTGTCAGCACAGAGACTGATGCGGGGCTCGATCTCATGAACCATTAGATCATGACCTGAGCAGAGATCAAGAGTCAGATCCTTAACTGACTGAACCACCCAAGTGCTCCTGTTTCTTCATCTTTAAAATACGGATAATTATAATAACAATCACATAGGGATATCTCATCAGGAGAGTATCTTTATTATCTCATAGTAATAGTAACTATCTCATTGGATGAAGGTTGAGATAATGAGCATAAAACACACATTACAATACCTGCCACAAAATAAATTGGTATTAATTGTACTCTGCTCACTTCCCCTAACACCTAGCATAGAGCTAGTTCATAGTAGACACCACTAGTAAATGTCTGAAGAATGAAAGATGCAAGAATAAAATAGAGTAAATACATTACTTAATTCATGAGACAAATTACTGTGTGGGAATAAAGGCAGAAAAGTAATTATTCTTGCCTGGGGAAACAAGAAAGCTTCTTAGAAGGTGCAGCATTTGAGAGAACCCTAAAACCTGGACTAATAAGAAGCGCCAAGCCTGCACGGCAAATGTAGAGCAGGGCAGATACATGTGAAATGAGGTTGGAGCCATGGGGACAATACTGTGGAGTTTCTCTTTGGGGAAAGAAGAGCCACTGGAGATTTTAGTAGAGGAGTTTCATATAATATTTGTTTTTTAAAGTGCCATTCTAGCCACACACAAAGAATGAAGTCATGGGGTAAAAGAGTAGAAGCTGGGAAAACAATAAAGAAGCTAATACAATAGCTCAAGCAACAGATATGGGAGTCTGACCTAGCGCAATGGCTGTGGGAATGGGGATGAGGCGGAGACAGCTTATGAGAATGAATCACATGTGAGGGTAAAGCAGAGGGACCAGCAAATGAAGATTTTGAGGTTCCTCACCTGGTTGATTGACCTAGCCTTTATTATACAGATTATTGTTAAATCACAGAGAGAAAATGGTGCATAATGGTCAGTTATTTCTTCTGAATCATATAATCCTAGATTATTATGGTGGATGAGACCACCCTCCCCCAAACATTCACCATCTGCTGCATCAATTTCACTCATCTGTGTCCTAATTCCAAAGCAGCTTCACGACATCTCTTACTCTTAGAAAGGCTGGACTCAACACTGAACTTAGACCTGCTTTCCCATAATTTTCAGACTTTGGTTTCAGTTTGGCTTCTGGAAACACAGATCAAAATTTGGACCTTCTTCTCTAAGACCCTCTTTTGGATTCAGCAGGTTAAATAAGAATTCCACCTTCACTTTTCTAATTTGTTCATTAAAAAAGCACGAGGTATTTCATCAAATATTTTGCTGAAATCAAAATATGCTGTTTGCCTCTCTCTGCTCTACTATTCTATTAAACCTGCCACAAAACGTGGAGAGCGTCTAGTTATGTTAGTCCTCACAAACTACACACTAATGACCATCAAGTTTTGAATAGTGTCCAAGAATTATTTATTTAATAAGCTATCCTAGAATTTTCTTCAAGATCCCCAAGTTGACTGCCTCAATTCAACCGTAATGGAAAAACCTCTCTTGAATCTCACAGTACCCCCAACACTTGAAGGAAAAGCCTATGCTACTTCTGTGACCTTGACCACACCAAACCAGATTTGCCTAGTAGGCATTTGTGTTTATTGATCCTTTTCATGATATGGCTGCTTCTCTTCCATCACTCAGATTTCAGCTTAAATATCCCTTCCTAAAGGAGGCCTTCCCTGACCACCTTATCTGGATTCACCCCACCCCCAACACTTTCCCATTGCCCTGTTTTATGGTTTGTGTAGCATTTACAAACTATTTGCACTGATTTTGTTCACTTGTTTGGTTACCATAAAATGTAAGCCTCCTAAGGACAGAGATGTTGCTTTGTTACATGGTACAGTCCTAGTACCAAGAATACCGCCTAGCATAGAGCCTGTGCTGTATGAGCTGAGCACGTGTATGAATGGTCACTGGCTTAGAATTCTAACTGCCCAGCCTCCAACCTTTCCAGCTTTCACAATCCCCAGGATGACGTTCTTGCTTTCTCCCAAGGTTCCTGTCACATCCACTTTGCCAAGCAATTTTTCCTAGTTGGTCAGAATTAGGTCCAGAACAGAAGTTCCCCAAATCTCTTCCGCTTCTGGCTGAAAAATGAAATTAGCAGCCAAGTCAAGCAAGGCAAAATGGATCAGATGCCCTGTGTGAGGCTGAAGGAAGCTCCCAGCAGTTACAGCCTGTACACCGTTCCTCACGTGGGGAGGTCTTATCCCCCAGCTGTCTCCTACTACCACATAGACTCCCCAGCTTCACAAAGAGGGTGGATCTGCTCCGGCACTGTCAAAACAACTTCACCATGACTGACTGACCTCCTTCTCTTCCTTGAATCTGGTTCTTGATTCTGGGCTTTAATGACTGACATTAGACCAAACTCTGATAGCAGCTCTAACCATGAAGTTACAGTCAGTGTGTGTGTGTGTGTGTGTGTGTGTGTGTGTGTGTGTGTGTGTGTGTGTGTACACACACACATATATATATACATCCCTCCTTCTTTCTGCAGGGCTGAGTCATGTTCCCCTTGCTTAACAACTGGCTTGCTTTCCTTGATTATGGTTTATGCGCTCTCCCCAAACTCTACTTACATGTGCTGTGGCTTTGCTTTGTCACGTTGCAAACTTCATCTCAAGGTTGTATGACCTTTCATCTCAAATGCCCACCACTGATAAAGTCCCTAGCCTGTTGGTTCCATTACTCAATAGAAAAAAATATGAAAGGTCACTAGCCAGCCAATGAATTGTCTTGTTGTTTCAGATGTTTATCTTTGGTTCAATCAGGCCCGGGTTGAGAGGCTATCACGTGGTTCATAGAGATGCTCCTCACAAGTGTGGTGAGTAGGGTTTCCTAAGGTGGGGGTACAGGAAAGATGGAGATCTCAGAACATTCTAATAGCCTTGCTAAAGTGTTTCTTGCTTGGTACTGCTTTGTCTCTTTGGATTGGAGCCCAATTCAAACCTCCACACCATCCTAGACCTACACCTGTCTCTCCAAGGAGGAAGAGGACCCCATCTTTGTAGTAGTTACCAGTCCTTGTTCTGGTCTTAGTGTGGATTTCTGATGCTTCTAGCATCAGCCAAACATATTGTCACACCTGGATGCTGACACTCACTGCACTGGATGCAGCTGGTCCTAACCATGGGTGGTACCACAACCTGAAGAGGTGTTTGGAAGTGTGCAAGAGTGGCTTTGGGTTGATGCTGATAGCTGCTGCCTGTTGGTGGGCAGAGGCCAGGGATCCTGACAGCAGCATGCAGGACAGTCCCTCTCAACAAAGACATGCCCTATCCAAAGTGCCAGCAAGGCCTCTATTGAGGAATACAAGTAAACTGACAAATCCATCCAATCATATAGTCATCTGTGTATGTGTTCAGCATCTTTACTGCCAGCTACTGCACTACTCTGGGAATACAAAGATAAATACATGACAGATACATGTATTTAAATATGCATGATAAAAATAAACATAATCTTTGTTCTGGAGGCTTTCATGGGCTAAAGGGGAAGAGAGTCATAGAAAAATCATACCAACATGGAGGAGGGCACCTGTTGGGATGAGCACTGGGTGTTACATGTAAACCAACTTGACAATAAACTATAAAAAAAAAATCATACCAAATGGCAAAATAAAGAAAAACATTAATTCTAGATTGGGGAAAAAAGAGCTGTATAAGAAAGGAAATTAAAAAAAAAAAGAAAGGATATAAAATCATGGTACACTATTTGGCTCAGCAGAAAGAGATATAAAATCAAAATCATGTAAAACTATCAATTTAACAAGAAATGATGATGCAACTATTTTGGGAGGATGAAGGAAGATGAGAAGTGGGGTGCTGTTTGTCTAGGAAAACTAAATCCTCACCTGCTACAAAAGGAGGCCAATAGATAATTCCAATAAATTGCAGCATGGCTGTGTAAGCACGTTATTTAGGATGATGGAGATAAATTCCAGGAGACATAACTAAGAGAGTTGGATTGGCTGTCTCTGGGGAACAGGGCGGTAGGACAGAAGTCAGTTGGTTTTTGTTAATAAGGCTTATTATTTAAATTTTTGATCTAGGCATGTATATTAGCCTTTGATACAAAATTTAATTTTAAAATTATCACAGCATAGACTATGTCATTATTATGAAGACTATCTTAGAAGAATATATAAGATGCTATGCATTTATTCTTTTTTAAATTTTTTTACACATTTTTTAATGTTTATTTATTTTTGAGAGAGAGAGAGAGAGAGGGAGAAAGAGAGAGTGAGCAGGGGCAGAGGAGGAGAGGAGAGAGAGGGACACACAGAAGTCAAAGCAGGCTCCAGGCTCTACGCTGTCAGCACAGAGCCCAGCACAGGGCTCGAACTTATGGCCTGTGAGATAGATCATGACCTGAGCTAAAGTTGGATGTTTAACTGACTGAGCCACCAAGGTGCCTCGCTATACATTTATTCTTAAGGTTATAATGTCTGTAATTACTAAAGCTGAGAAAAGGTTTTGCTAGGTGTGCAGGTCTGTGGAAACACACCAGCAATCCTCAACATGCGGCCAAGGCATGTTCCAAAGGCTTTTATATATTTTCTTAGCACCTCTGTTGGAACTTTCTCTGATCAGTCCACCTGGGGTAGAAAGCAGAACCTCCAGAATTCCAGCCTTGGCTGCCACTCAGGACGAGGAGGAAAGGGTAAGTTACGGCACATACTGGAGGGAGAGGAACCGGGAGCCTGGGAGAATCCAAGAGAGAGAGGTTGAGGAGAGAGGAGAGATGGAGAAAAGAGACCTAAGGGGCAGCATGCAAGGATAGGGGTGGCTGTGAGGCCCCCAGCTGACTCTGGGGTTTCACAGTTTCTCAGCTTATAACTGGTGATTTATCTGCCTCCTTCTCCATCTGTAAGACCCTAGCAGGCAAGGCCTACACCCAGTCACTCCTGAACCCCCTGCATTCGACAGGGCACCCTGCCCACGCTCCCTAAATAGCAGACAGTTGCTGCGCACTCACCCCTGGTAGGTGCTGTTCTCATATATGAGCATGGATGAACATAAAATATAGATGCTGTCTCCATATACAAACACATTTAGTACTGTCACACACCCAGTGAGGTAGGTATTATTAAGTCCATTCTACAGATGAAGAAACTAAAGCACTTAGTGATTCAGAAATGCTAATGAAAACATATTAAGCTCATCTGAAATCCTAGCTCTTTTTTTTTCTCCTTTGTTTCTTTATTTTGTTTGTTTGTAGGGGTTTTGGGGGGGGTGTTTCCTTTTACTAAAATGTTTATTAATTTATTTTTGAGACAGAGGAGCACAAGCAGGGGAGGGACGGAAAGAGAGGGAGACACAGAATCCAAAGCAGGCTCCAGGCTCCAAACTGTCAGCACAGAGCCTGACACAGGGCTTGAACCCACGAACTGTGAGATTATAACCTGAGCCAAAGTTGGATGCTCAATTGACTGAGCCACCCAGGTGCCCCTTTCTGTTTCCTTTTTTAATTAAAGTATAGTTGACACACACTGTTCCATTAGTTTCAGGTGTACAACATAGCTATAGGTTATGCTGTGCTCGCCACAAGCACAGTTGCCATTCGTCGTGGCTATTACAATACCATTGACCATAGGGAATCCTAGCTCTTAATCAAACATGGCTCCCATTCTTGGAAACTGTTTCTTTGACTTGCAGCCCACTATGCCAATATAGCTCCTTTTTTCTACTTCTAAAAATGCAATGGAGGGGGAACAGGAAAAAAAAAAGTGAGATAATGTCTATTAATCTATTTTTTTATGTGCCAAGCACTTTGCATGTGCTCTCTAATTGAAACCTCACAATGATCACTTTAAGCAGATGTTATTTATTTTTATTTCACTAGTGAAGAAATTGAGGGTCAAAGAAATGAATGGCTTTTCCCAGGATCCAACAGCTGATTAGTTGCAGAAGCAAAATCTGAGCCCAGATCTGTCTGATGACCACGCTTTTCAAGGTAGCCAGCCTCCTGGGTGTCCCAGTGACAAGTCAGTCCAACCCTGGCAAGCCAACGCTGGGTGATCTCAATGCTGGCGATATTGTCTTGGAAGGACCAGTACTTGGGGATCTCTTCTCATCTGTGATTCGATGTCTCTGTCCATCAGCAGAGGGATCATCTCAGCATTTAAGATGTTTCTTTTGAATGTTGTATAGTTCTCTGGGCAGTGAAGACAACCTCTGAACCTTGGAACCCTGGCGCTGTGCAGGCCGGACAAGGTGTCAGCTACCAAAGCAGCAGCACAGCGGGCATTTCCCGGTTCACAGAAACATGTTAAGCTAATGGCTGGAAATATTTCAAGTCTTTTTCTTTTACCAATGGCACCTGTTAGTTCTTGTCCATGCTCGAATCTTGTATTGAATGACGCCTTATAGACTTAGCTATTTTAAATTTCATATATCAATATTTTATGGTGTTCCACAAATAGCCCAATTCAAGACATAGATAATGTCAGCCCCACTGTCTCTCCTGTCCTTCTCTGCCTGCCCACGGCTCGAGGTACATGGTAGCTATGAAATGAAGATTTTATTTTTTAAAGGAGGGGAAAAATCAGTGTCCGTGTTCCTTTATAAGCCCAGCTCTTTCACAAAGGGTCCTATCCCTTCCCACGTGCCCAAGCACTTCACTCATCTCCAACAAATGCCTGTTTTTCAGGTCCTCTTTACAGAAAAACTCTTCAAAGGTGCTGCCCAGGCTCACGGTCACCTCATCATCTCCTCCCTTTCTCTCTAAAGTCACTCTAATCGGGCTGTAGTTCCCTTCATTGTGCTAGAAGAGCACTTGCAAAGTCAGCAATGATCTCCATGTTGCAAAATCCAATAGTCCATTCTCAGTACTCTTTTTCAAATTCCCGGCTCATTTTGCATCCTCTTTCTCGAAACATTTTCTTCATTCGGTTTCTCAGGGCATCACTCTCTTGTGGTTCTCTTTCTGCCTCACCAACCACTCATTCTCAGTGTCCTTCATTTGTTGCCCCTTCTGCCCAAGAGCTCGGTTCTTGGGATGCTTCTCTTCACTACCTATTTTCTCTCCCTGGATGATAAACTCACCCTACTCTGTGTCCTAAATGCCATCTACACTCTGAAAACTCTCTATAACTTCAATCTGGACCTCTCCCTGAAAGCCAGATTTTTAAATCCACAACTGCCTGCTTGACATCACCTCTTGGATGTTTAAATGGCATCTTAGACCTAACAAGTACAAAACCAAACCTCTGGTTTCTCCATTTAAATTTTTTCTCCCATATTTCTGCCCATTTTGGAAATGGAGACTCAGTCCTTCCTTGTGTCCAAACTTGGAATCAACCTTGGCACTTCCTTCTCTCAATCCAACGTATCAGCCAATCCTATGAGCTCCACCTTCAAAATGTGTTCTCTATCTGACCACCTGGTACCTCATTCCCTGGCATCCTCCCAGGTCAGAGCCACTATCATCTCCCCCTGGATTCTAGCACTAGGTCCTGTCTGGTCTCTGCTTTCCCATGCTCCTATTCATTACATTTTCCCCTGCCCCAAGCAGCCAGAGTGACCCTGTTAAAAAGTACTTATATCACATGGCCCACTTTTGCCTCCTATCTTCTACATGGTTTGCTCTATCAATCCCTCAAATCTCTGTTCAAATGTCATCTAATTAGAGAATCTTAACCACTCTATTAAGAAGACGAATCTTAACGCACCTAGCTGGCTCAATTGGTTAAGTGTCCAACTTTGGCTCAGGTCACGAGCCAAATGTTCATGAGTTCAAGCCCCACATTGGGCTCTCCACTGTCAGCAGAGAGCTGGCTTCAGATCCTCTGTCCCCCTTTCTCTCTTCCCCTCCCCTGCTTGCATGCTCTCCCACTAATGCATGTTCTCTCTTAAAAGCAAATAAACATTTGAAAAATGAGAGAGACTAATCTCCATCTACCCACTGCACTCCCTATACCCCTTACCCAACTTTATTTTTCCTTATATACAAGTTTCCCACACCATCTCAAAGTAGAGCATTCCTATGACAACCTTTATAAGCCAAAATGGTGTAAAGCAAAGAGGCAATTACTATTAATCTATATGGGAAAAAATGTTAAGATTTTATTTTAAGTAATCTCTACACCAAGCGTGAGGCTTAAACTCACAAACCAGAGATCAAGAGTTGCATGCTCTACCAACTAAGCCACCCTGATATGCAAAAACTTTTGACATCCTCAGAACCCCCTCCCCCCAAATAACCTCTTCTAGGCTTTTCTGAGACTTTAGGACACATCTTGTTAATGGATACACAAAATAAATCAAGATAAGGCACAGATGGTCACAGACACAGTTTAAAGCTTTGGAGGCTGGATGCTGAGATGCTGTGTGTCTTCTTGGAAGAGCTTGGCAGGTCATTCCTGCTGCTCAGGTACGTGCTGCCTCTCTATAACAGCTCTCTGCAACACACACTCAACACTAGTTTTGCAATCTTCGGATTTCTTTCCATTAGTGGAAACAGGTACTAATGGAAGTCTTCCAAAAGAGCAAAATGTCATACCAAGAAATTTTGTAAAGTGGAGGATACCTGCACATGTTCTATATTTATTTTGTTATATATTTATTTGTTGTCTCCCTGTGAGTACTATGCTTTGCCTTCTATATTCACTACTTTCTCCTTGGCACCTAGAACAGTGCCTCTCCATTTGGAGAGGAAGAGGTAGTCACAGCAGCCTCCTTGGCAACACAATAAGACGTTGAGTTGTCTAGCACAAGTCTGAGAACTACTGTCCAATAATAAAGTAGGAATTATGCTTTTTGAAGCTTGAACTTAATTTCAGTTCAAATATCACCATTCACAGCCATTGTTCTCTTTCATGAAAGAGTCAGGTGTGACTCCCATCCCAACTTCTTTTACATAAAAGAGATCCTGACTTTGGGGCTCAACAGTGCCCAAAGGAAATGAAGGCTGATGGCTGTCAGCAGGGCAACATTCCTGTCCATGGTTCAGCCCACATAGAAGACGGGCAAGAAAGAAAATTTCCTCTAACATTTAAATAGGAATGTCTGGCCAAACCACACCTGCAGGAGGCTTAACGTTGCTGAGGCTGTTTTGTTCTTCTACTGGAACAGAGACAAGGGTAGTGCTTTGAGAGAATGGAATCACGCCCATACACAGAAGGATGGCACTGCCCTGACTCTGAGAGACAGCAGATTAATTTCAGCAGCTGCCACTAGAGGTCTATTCACAGCCAGAAATAAGAAAAGCCATCATCCCTGCAGCCTTTTCAGGGCTCCTAGGGAGCCTCCTGCCCTAGGCTCTGCCCCCAGAGTATGCTGAGCTCATATCACAGCTTCTAGGCCCTCCGTTGTGGCCTTTTTACCACCTCCTGTTGGGTATCCTTTCCCCCCAAACCACGGGGGGACAACCCTTAGAAGTGCTGGCTGTCGTGAGCCCACAGTTAGAGGGTGGACAAATGAGGAGGTGGTTCCTGATAAGTAAACATTTCTACATTCAGTAGTAACACTGCAATTACCCAAAGCAGGTCTTCTTCCTGCTTCTTGCAACAAATATTTCCCCAAAGATCTACCTAGGAACAGAGTTCTTTTCATGCAGAAGAAATGAGTGCTTACACCTGAAGGAATCCAGCAAGAATCCTGAGTAACTGGAGTTACCAGTAACTGAGTAACTGGTAACTGAATAATCTATCTGTTTGGTAGATGGATGCCTCAGGATTGCTGTGTGTGGTTCTCAGGTTTGTCTGTAGGTAAGTTAGAAGTATCAGCTCTGTGTGTGTTAGAGTCCAGTTATACTTTTCATGCAGATCCATTTCATTTTTTTATTGATGTAAAATTTACATAAAATAATATTCACCATTTTAACCATCTCAAAGTGTGCAATTCAGTGGCTTCCCGCACATTCATGACATTGCATGATGTTGCATAATCACCACCACTATCTAATTCCAGAACATTTTCATCATCCCAAAAAGAAATTGTACCCATTCAGCAATCATTCCCTACTCCTCCTTCCTTCAACTCCTGGCTATCATTAATCTGCTTTCTGTTTATATGAATTTATCTACCCTGGGCATTTTCAACAACTGGCATTATATAATATATGGCATTTTGCATCTGGCTTCTTTCACTTAGCATAACGTTTTAGGTTCAGCCATGTTGTGCCAGGTATCAGCATTTCGTTCCTTTTATAGCTGAATAATAGTCCACCGTATGGACATACCACAAATTCTTTATCACTCATCAGTTGACGGGCATTTGGGTTGCTTCCACCTCTTATCTATTATTAATAATGCTGCTATGGGCATGTTTGTGCAAGGTTTTGTATGAACATCTATTTTCATTTCTCTTGGGTATATACATACCATGGAATGATAGTTCATTTTTGCACTGAGCACATATTCTATACCAGGCATAGGAGTACAAAGAGGATTAAGACAGGGACCGTCCCACCCACCAAGTAAACTCCCTCCATGCTTTTTGCTTGCTGTTCATTTGTTTAACAAAGGTATACCAGGTGCTAGAAATATATCACTGGACAAAATGCACAAAAATCCCAACTCTCATGGAGCTCAAAGTTAAGTGAGGAGACAGGAATGAAAGCAAAACAAAACAAAACAGAACAAAAGATGAGCAGATAAAATAATTTCAGATGAGGGTTGATGGCTATTTTAAGTAGCACAAATATTCAATTGTGTACTGGGTAATTCCCAATTGCCATAAAAACACTTGATAATTAGCATATCTAAAACTAGACTCCAAATATTTATCTCTCTCTCTCTCCCCACTTAACCTGGTTACCTTCCTCTAACTCTGCTATTGACCTGCCTAACTAGTGACTCAAGACACCATCCTAGAGTCTCCTCAATTGTCCCTTCTCCCAAATCCCCACACATAAGTGGCCCAAGTCTTCTTCATTTCCCCTTCCATATCTTGAGTCAGTCTCCCTTCTCCATTACTCATCTCTGCCTAGTAGATTTACAATGATCATCACTAGATTTCTAAAGGCCTTCCTATCTCTCTCCTGTAATCAAGTCTTCATGCCAGAAATATCCTTCTGCCAGGCAAACCCTATCATGCTGTCCTCCAATTTAAAATCTTCACTAGTTCCACATTCCACACTGGGTCAAGTCCAAACTCCAGTCTGGCATAAAAGGACTTCCGTCAGCATGGAGCTGCTACCCCTCCAGCCATCTTTCCTGCTGGTCCTCATATCACCACCTTTCCAGCAGAAATAAAATCCTTTGCTATCTTCAAATCATACCATAATCGCACATTGTTTTTCTCCCTCTGACTTGACCTTCCATTCTCATCCACTTCATTCTCTCAGAAGACTCCCCACCCTTCTCCCCACTTCCACTGGACTGATTTATATGCAGTGCTGTCTTCTGCAAGTTTAAACTGATTAGCAATTGCTTTTGCTATTCTTCAAGGGTTGATTTTCTTGTAGGAGAGGCCCCATGTCTGGTTACTTCTATGTCCCCAGGGCTGAGAGCTTTCTACAAGGTGTACAAAGATTTAGCCCCTCTGAACCTCAAGTTCTCTTTTGCAAAACGGAGTCAATACTACCCACCTCACATGGCTCTTGTGAGGATTAAATGAGCAACACTTTATAGACAAATAAACAGCAAACAAATTTAAAAAATTACCCAGAGCCTTGCTTGTAGAAGGCACTCAAACCTTATCACTATGTCTGTCCATCACACTGCAGCAAGAATTCCCTCCACCATCCAACTGCTGCCCCAAACAGCCTCTCCCCAAGGCCAGCAATGAAAACACCATCCAAATCACTTAGGCTTTAAACTCCTCTTTCCTCCATTTCTTCTTGTATTTGTTTGTTCCTAGGGACCTGTTGAATTTTCCTTTCACAATGTTTCTAGCAACAATACCTCCCTGTCCATTTCCAAAGGTATCCCGCCCTAATTTAAGAACTGATGACCTCAAGTATGAATTATTTCTTGCAATCTCCACTGGTATCCCCACTCCCACTCCACCCTCTCCAAGCCTCTTCTGCCCCTCCCCTCCCCCCTTCAAGGCTCCCTGAACTGCAGTGACCTTCTGAAAAGGCACAAATGTCAAAGGTTCCAAGCCTATCCATGTACATACAAGGGTGAAATGTGAATTGGTTAATTGTATTAAAAACAGTCCAACAACCATACCAAGGAAGTGTTGTTGATGACTTCCTGAAGCTGGAGGAATTCTGTTCTTCCGTGCCCGTGTCCTGTTCAACTTTTAGTCAGTGTTATGAGTGAATTACAGAGAAGACGTTTACCAAATTGTAAGTGACAAAAAAAGTCAGAGAGATTGCAAATATGATAGGTATTTTTTCTAACCTTCTAGAATGTTGAGTGAAAATGAATAAGGTATTGTGAGAATTACATGAGTTTTCTATTAAGATTCCAAAAATCAATATTGTATACACACCAGACCAGGGTGCTTAAAAACGGCTCATGTGAACAGATGGGGTAATGTGACTGCTGAAAAAAAGGTGAGTCACATAAGCTTGGTACTGTGAATTCATTAAGTCATTGATGCATTGTTCTTAGCCTCATGCCCATGATATCTGGAATGTGTGGGACCACATCTGAAGAGGAACATGGACCAACTGCACAGTATCCTTGAATGAGCAATCAAAATAATGAGGGGTAAAAATAACAGTGGAAAACAGACATCACCATTTATTTCCAAATTGTAGACAGAACCTCAGATGAATCTATGTCACATCATTATGCAAAAGGCCAATTTTGTTCAAAGTCAGTAAAAAGCAATCACCTAAAAGACAGATAATGTGAAGGATCACTTTGGCCAAAATGGCATCTCAGTCTTGCCTGTGACCCATTGCAATTGCTTCTACATCTGGGTCAAGTTAAATATTCATTGTTATTATTATTATTATTTTTTTTTTCATTTAACTGAGAAGTGGAAATCAACCCTGCTGTCAGTTAGACTGTGATAAATAGTGTTTCTAACCAAACAGAGGCAAGGCCATACTGGGGTTGAAAAAATTATTTCTGAGAGATTGTTGCCTTCTTACCAATAACATCCCCAGCCCTGTTTTGCTCTTTCTAATTCCTGAAGAAGGATTTCTGAGATACCAAGTTGCTAAATTACTGCAGTTTCCAATGGCATCCAATACAAAACTAGTTCCTGTTTCTCTAGTCTTTCCTTAGAATCACCCAAATCCTCTAATGAAACCCTCCCACACTCTCTTACCAAGGCACTATGTGTTCTCCTCTACTGCAGCAAGCTAATAAACTTACATTTGTTTAACTATAAGTATGTTCTTGGAGGTCTTTGATTGGTGGACTTTGATACAACAAATATTTGTTGAGCACCTTTTAAGTGTTAGGTACTACACTAGGTGGTGGAGGAAAGCAAAGAGCTGATTACAGACGAGAAAATAGAGGAAGCTGGATCAATTCCAGAGCTCTGGATGATAAGAAGTAAAAAGAGAAGTCAGGAAATAAGCCAGAGTAGAAGTTGGATGGACTGTGTACCAGGGTACCTGGCCTGCCCCTATCTCCCACTGCAGGTCCCTGCTGAACAGATACAGCCAGACTCTGTAGCAGGTGACACAGAAAAAGGGAGGATACCAGCCCCCAACAAGGCATGTTCTATAGGCTAGGAGCCCATGACTTGTGTGGCCTTGCTCAAAGAACATGAGTTAGGCCAAGCATATTTCTATTTCACGATGTCAAGCTGAAATTCACATAAGCCGGTTCCAGCTGGCAATGAAGTCAAAAGGATTATGAAGAGTTACCCCATTGTAGAGGGAACTGGGTGGCCATTATGGACCATCTGCTGATGAAGCAGGAAGAAACGGATCAGCAGACAGGTGAGACTAGAGGTCATGAGCAGAGGGCAGCAGGTCTGTCTTAAGCGAAGCCATGAAGTCATCAAGAGATAGAACAGCCCTTTTGTGCAACGATATCTCCATTCAGGTTCCCATGAAGCCTGGAGGAACTTAGGTGCCTGTCTTGGATTCTCATGAGTCTCTGCAATTGATGCCCCTTTTGTTAAGCTAGCTTTATTACTACAATTAGAGTACTAACCAGGACAGGAAAGAAGGAACAAAGGGTCCTTAAACAACACCCCAAGACTAGTAACCTAGAAAGCAGAAAAACAAATGACTGTGAATCAGAGTTCACACAGTAGCTTCTGAGTTCAGCACGGGATAGGAAATGAGTAGATGGTGAAGGGGTGTGTGTGTGTGTGTGTGTGTGTGTGTGTGTGTGTGTGTAAAGAGATATATGTATGTAAAGAGATTTATATATGTCAAGAAATTTATTATAAGGAATTGGCTTACATGATGACAAAGGCTGATAAGCCTCAAGATCTTCAGGGTGGTTTACCAAGCTAGTGATCCAGGAAAAGCCAATGTTTCAGTTCAAGTCCAAAGGTGGGAAGAAAGCCAATGTCCCAGTTCAAAGGCACTTAGGCAAGAAAAGTTCTCTCTTATTTGGGGAGGATCAGACTTTTCGGTCTATTCAAGACTTCAGCTGATTGGATGAAGACCACTCATATTAGGTAAGGTAATCTGCTTTCCTCAGTCTACCAATTCAAATGTCATGCTCATCCAGAAACACCCTCACAGACATACCCAGAATAATGTTTGACCAAATATTTAGGTGATCTGTGGCCCAGTCAGGTTGGCACATAAAATTAACCAAGGGCTGGGGGTTAGGAGGAGGGATGAATTTCTCTTGCTGAGTTTGAGTTTAGGTAAAATTTTATTGTAATGAGGCAAATAGGTTGTTTTTTTTTAAAGGACTCAGGAAGCTGTCCCAACTTTGCCTGGGCTCCACCCTTATCGCTTACTTGAACAACAACAACAACAACAAAAACAGCTAAAATCCATGAGTCCTGGTTCAGCATGTGATTCTTGTCATGGCACATTGAATACTGCAGTTGCTGCTGGGGTCAACAGCCTCCACTGACTCACTCAGATACAAGAGAGAGTAGGAAGACGACTAGAGGTAGAGCAACCAGGACCTCAAAATTCTGAACCACCCAAATCTGGGTCCTTGGGCATTCCTAGATGCGGCCATTGCTAACCCTGAAATTGTTGTTTTGCATAAGATTAAATGTTTTCATAAACAGATGTTTTGCTATTTCACAAACTCAGACTCTGGCCTCCCAGCTTAGAAAACTACTTACTGTTAATTCAGCCTCTGGTAAGATGCTCACACTCTTTGTGCTTGGGACAAAAGGATTGTGGCACGCTCCTGCCACCTGGTGGCAATGTATTAAAAACTGTACAATAGCTTTAACCCTGAACTTCTGACTTGGGCAAACCACAAGCCAGAAAGGACATGCTTTGGGATTTGTATTAGTGAATCCAATTTGCAGGTCAATAGAACAATAAACCTTGGAGGAAACTTAGTGATTACTGAGTCCGATCACCACAATTTCCAGAGGAGGACAAGGCAAAGAGATACTTCATGACCCACTCAAAGGTACATAGGCAATAAGTGACCAGAACCACCTCATCAGCTCTAATCAAATGTCATCCCCCCTCCAACCCAACTCTAAAGCCAATTATCTTTTTTTATTTGAGGCAATTGAAGACTTTAATAACTGGCAGAGGGGTGAGCAATTAAATATAATTATAAAGCAAACAAAGGGGACAAATTTTCTATTGTAAGATCTCTTTGGTAACAAGCACAGGTCTTTATAAAGAGATTACCTTTTCAGAAGTGACAAAATTCTGCCAGGGTTGAATCTGAGCTTGCTTCCTCAGCTTAAATGAACAGAGATGGATGTATATCAACAAAATCAAGTGAGTGTTCACTTCTCTCTACAGGAATCGTGTATTATTTTTTCACTTACGCTTTCGTTTATCAAATTTGTATAAAACATTGCTGTGTTGTGCTAGGTGCTGGGGATACAATCAGGAGAAAAATGAATAGCATATCTGCTGTCATGGAGCTCACAGACTGTTGGAGAAAGACAGACTAGTTGACACTCCAGTACTGTGCAAGGTAGTAACAAGGATGCTGCATGTGTGGTCAGGGAGAAGGAGTGAGCCAGGACTACAGGAGGCAGCTGTCAACAGAAATAGAACTAACTATAGCCGTTGGTCCTGGAGAGGTAGCAGTGTCTGATGAGGGAGCCAGTTTCCAAATGTGGTCAGAGCCAGACCAGCCAACAGGAAGTGTAAAATGGAAGCACTGTTAAAACTAACATGTCAAGTGAGGGTGGGCGTCAGGTAGAAGATCTATATGGTCCATTATGCCTCCTTGGCTAGTGAGAGCTCACCTCCGGAACGCCAAATACTGGGTGTGGTTGCCACCAGAAACAGGAGGAATGGCAGAGGGAGGCAGTAACAAAGGCTGGACCATTGAGCCCCGGGTCTCAGAAGCCTTGTCAGGACAAGCCTATGTCCGGATTGTCTCAGGTACTGGCATTCAGCTGCACCAAAAGGCAGCGGGGCAGCCTGCACAGGATGGCTTCTGGGGTGAGGGGCTAGCAGGGTCCAGATGGAAACTGGCCATAATGTTAATTCGTGCCTCTGTGGTTTTCTGTTCAGACGAATGTTGGTCTCTTGTGGGTTTAGCTTAAAGCCACTGCCTGTGTGGGGCCAAGCCCCTACATCTTTGATTTGCTTTAATCTCCAATTCCCTGATAGGTGAATTTAAAGGAAGGAATGACCTAAAGTCTTGGCTACTGGGAAGACACCATGGTGCTTCAGAGAGCTGCTGGGAAAACGCTGCTAGGTCTCCTGGAACTGAGCTACATCCCAACCTGGGAAGCTCATTGTGTCCTACTCATTATGCAACACCAGTCTGTGAGGCTTTAGGGTAGGCAGTGAGCCCACATTCTTTAACACATCTAATCCAACATCTCCTTGGGAAGAATATTGACCCTTTCATGCAGAAAGTTGGCGTGGAGCAAAGAAAGACGGAAGACAGAGAGCTTGGTTGATTCAAGGTGTCATGTCCTGTCCATTTGTTGGGTTGGGTCCCCCCTGAGAAACTTTCCACACCTCAAATCTGCCCTGGGACATTAAGCTAAGGTGAACTTTGACCCGACTGTAAGAGATTTGTTTCCACCAGGGCTTGGTCACCGACCAGCCCTGTGACTCCGAGATACTTCTCATTCACTGACTCAATTTCCTCAGCTACTCCTGGGATAATTTTCAACAGCAAGGAAAAAAACTAGTGTCAGGGCCAAAAATAAAAACGTTATGCTAGATATTAAATGTCGTCCAAGAGACAGTAAATTTAATGGCCCCAAAGTGGTTTCAGGCCTCTGAGAGAATTTTACTTCTTGAGCATTGGAGAAGCTAAGTGCAGCCTTCTATTTCTGTTCTGCATTCGGAAAGTCATAAATAGTTAACTGTGTGAGTCCTTTTTTAAAACCTCCCAGGAGCATCTAAAAATAGCCTCTGGGGGCTCAATGCATAGTTCCTCAGGTCTTCCTCTTAATCTTTCAATATTGGTGGTGACGATTTACTGTTTCTGTCACCCACGGACTTGCACAGACAAAAGCAGCTAGGCTGGAAGGCAGAAGGAGTTAGCATGTCAGAAAGGTCCCTTGGGAGATGAAACCTAGCACTGATTCACTATATGGATGCAGGGATGAGAGATGTCACCTCTCCTTGCCTTGGTTTCCCTGCTAGTAAAAGGAGAGAGGTGGGGAAGTCCCCCGCTCCCCAGGGTGCAGCAAGAATCTACCCTTGAGTGGGAAGCTTCAACAGCTTCTTCAGCAAAGCAGGGCCTGCCAGCAGCCAAGTGCTATTATGACAAGTCAAGTCCATACTCATTAAGTGCCTTTGCAGTGCATGACACCCCTGCCGTTTCCTATCTTCAGGCCAGAGTGGGGCTCTCCTGCCAGTTTTCCAGCCCAGTGGCATGACCCGAGGCTGACTGTCCATCACAAGCTTGATGGACAAGGGCAGGAACAGCCAAGCCCAACTCAGCCGCCTGCCCTTTCTTTCTAGCCATGTCTCTGCTTTCTTTATGCATCACCACAACAGTGAAATACCACCTCTCTCCAACTCTCAGCCCACCTCCTTCAGGAAGGCACCCCTTGCAAACAGACCACCAGCCCAGAGCACACCGTTAGCCCCAGAAGGAACGGTAGGGCAACACGTACCAGGCGGCCTCTGTGCCCTCTGTCTACTCTCCAAACACTCTCGACAATGCACGGTGATTAGCTGTGTGCCAGGTCCCCTGACACCCCTTAACCTGGAAAATCAGGCAGACTTTTCGCGACAGCAATCAGCTCCCAGACACATCGAACCGTAATGTGATTACGCCATTTACCAAAATGCAAAGAGAGATACTTGAGGCGTTTCTGATTAGGGCTGACATTATCCCTCTAATGGGCCACGGCATTAATCACAGCTGTTGCTATGACTATGGCGATGGTGGGGAAATAACCCCAGCTTGATTCTGGGCCTACCAAACGCCGCCAAGGAAGAGGTCAGCTTTTGTTAGGGACACAGCACAACTGCTTCTTCCTGCTCGAGAAGGGCTTTCTATTGAAATTGTACCAGCAGCCAGAAAGAGAGGCCTCTGTTTTCTTTCACTATGTTAGGGTTTTCTGGTTCTATTGCTCAAGATGACTTGATAGCATTGTCCTAGGAGGGATTGGGAGGAGTGCGGAGGGAGGTATGGAGGCTGATTTGTGGGGCTGTCAGAGCCTTCTGCTTTCCAGAACTGTGTCTTAATTGCTGGTGCCCCCTTGGGAATCATGTGGGGCATGAGAACCTGCAGGCAGGAGGAGGGCTGATCTGTGGAAAAGCCCAGCTTTTCCCATGGTGTAAACACTCTGGGCTCATGCTGCTCTCTCTCTTCCAGAGCCTCTAAAGCATTTGGCAGAGGCAAGCCCATACCACACACCCTGTGACAAGGCAGATGGAAAAACAGGCGGGAGTGCAATGGATCTGACAGGCCCGTATGGAAAACCCCTCAGCCTCTGCTCCATGCTACAGGGAACCCAGGAATGGCAGGGTTGGGCAGAGGGGACAGGCAGTGGACGCTGGGGACAGAGCACTTGGAACTAACCAAGCACTCTGGCTAGTTAGTGGCAAACTGTTCTATGGACCCAAGTCAGCCTTCGCCCAGGTACAGATATGCGTTGAAAGGGAGCCTGCAAGGCCGGCGACATGGCATGGACCGTTCTCATACCACAGGAACAGAGCATCAGAACAGAATCAGGAAATGTGGTTTCCAGGCCATAGTCCTTCTAGAATCTTCTCTGAGCCTTGGTTTTTCCCCTCTTCAGAGTGGGGGCAAGGACATCTACTCTGCTGTCTTCACAGGGGAATAAAAGTTCAAGTTACTTCTTTTGGGGAAAGGGGCACATAGACTCTCTAGAGCACAGATCTTCAACCATGGCTGCATTCTGGAGCCACCGATGGAGACTTGTAAAGGTCTGATGCCTGGGCCCCAAGCTCAGGCATCCCAGTCTCACTGGTCTGGAAGGCAGCCAGGGCATGGGGAGTTTGCAAAGCTCTCACATGCGGCCACGGTTGAGAACCATTACTCTCAAGTGCTGTGGGGAGCTGTACCTCCTCTTTGAGCCTCAGTTCCAAAGCTAACGTATATTTTTAATGAGGATGAGGATTTTTATGATAAAAGGCTTTTGTGAGGATAAAAGTAGAAAATATATAAGAGTGCATAAGGTGGTAGATCCCAGATTCCTTATTAATGCTTAAGGCCCTCATCAGAGGCCACTGTCTCCATTTCATGGGGGAAAAAAAGCCTTGTCCCCAGAGCTGAGACCCCAGACAGCACTCACACCCTGTGTGACAGCAAGCAAGTTACTGAATAACAGGGAACCTCTGCAGCCCCCAAAGCCTTCCACAGGCTTGATCTAGCTTAATTATAGCAATGACCTGGGGAGTTGGGCTCGGCCCATTGTCACCACCCTCTCAAACAACATCACAGGTGATTCAGGCAGTCAGTGCTATAGCTGGAATTTTAGTCCAAATTTGTCTTGTTCTGAAACAGAAGTTCTTTCTACAACCTTCGTGGTTAGAACTGACCTGAGTCAATTTTGTCATTCACCATGTACATGCATGAGGTCTTTGGGCCACAGGTCTCTGTATGTTATAATGAAAGCAGGTGTCAGATAGAATTCTGCCACACAGACTCTCATTTATTAGCAGGCAGGTGCAAAAACAGGCATGTGGCTTGCTGTGTGAACTCAGTGATACCTGGAATCATTGTACTTTTAGGTGCCCCAACACCGCCTTGCATGAAAGCCTTGCTCAAGGCAGAGGTGACATTTTTAGCACCAGGATTCAGCTAACCTTGTAGTTGGGTCATGAGAGAAAAGTTCTCTATAATCAGCCCCAAAAACACAGGATCCATTTGGAGTCATAAGCTCACGGTACTGCTCCGTTTAGCTAACACAGGGAGACCAATCAGAAGGCCAGCAGAACATTTCAATCCAGAGTTGACAGAGGTCTTTCCCAATGGCTGTGAGGAAGGAGGAGAGTGCTTGGGGCACCATCGAGCCAACCAAATATGTGGGCACTGGATGAGCTTCCTAGGGTTGCTGTAACAAAGTACAACAAAGTCTGTGGCTTAAAAAACAGTTCTGGAGGCCAGTAGTCCAAGACGAAGGTTTCAGCAAGGCCACGGTCCTGTCAAAGGCTCTGTGGAAGGGTCCTTCCTTGCCTGTCCCATAGTGTCTGGTGGATGCCAATGATTTTCGAGTTCCTTGCCTTGTAGCTGCATCACTACAATCTCTCTCTGCTCTCATGGGACTGTCTTCTCTCTGTGCATCTGGGTCTCTTTGTGTCTCTTCTTCTTCTCCTTCTCCTTAGGACACCATTCATACTGAATTAGAGACCCACCCTAATGCAGTGTGACCTCATCTTAACGAATTACATCTGCAAAGGCCCCATTTTCAAATAAGGTCACATTCTGAGGCTGCAGGTGGACAAATTCAGCACAGGTGCCTACATCATGCCAAGTGCTGAGAGAAGACACAGGTAGATAAAATCGCCTTGCACTTGGGTCGCTCACCCTCCAGTAAGGGGGAACAGCAGGTGAGTGAATGCTGGGAGAGCAGTAAACACACATTGCTGGTACAGCCCAGGGGAGGCTTCTTTCCCAGCTTACCAGGGTCATGGAGTCAAGCACGGCCTGGCAGGGAGGCAGCTGGGTGGAGGAGGATGGGAGGGCGGCACAGACAGAGGGACATGTAGGCTCAAGGGTCTGGTCACAGAGGCAGCAGGACTGGTTTATAGAGACAAAAATGTGGGTTCTGTGATGGCCAAGAGGTGACAGATGAAGCCAAACTGTTGGTCAGGGACAGGCCAGGAAGGGTCTCATGTGCCAGTGTAAGAAAGTTAGAATTGAATCCTGTGAAGCTTAGGATGCCAGTGGCACATTTTAAGTGAGGGAGAAATGTAGTTATATTAGAACAACCACTCTGAGGCAAGAAGGAGAAATTAGAAAGGTTAAGATTGGAAAGGGGAAATCCAGGGAATGATAGGGTTCTACATATGGCAGCAGCCATGGGGATGGGGAAAAGGGAACTGGTTTAATATTTATTCAGAAGAGGAAATCAGCAGAACTTGCTGATCGATGGAATGTTGGGTGTAAAAAAATGGAATTGGTAATGGCATGCAAGGTGTTCTGTTTGGGTGGTTTTGTTTAAATTTCAGTTCTTGAGGTCATCCATGAACTCTCTGGGAATGGGCTAAGGACAGAGTCCTCGAGAAGTTTGACACTGAAGAAGCAGTAGGAGGAAGCCTGCTAGAAAAGGATACGGAGAATAAAATAGGCAAGTGATACTCTTAGAGAGTATTAAGCACAGGGGCCCTGGGACCCGGCCAAAGCTGGTGCCTGAAGGGCAACCCTGGCCGAGGGGAGGCACTTGAGAAGAAAGGACCCTGGGAGGCTTGGAGACCCAGGAAGGAGGGGGGCGGGGGGCGCACTAGGACCAAATAGCTTCATACTGGGAGACTTGGCCAAGTCTTGGTGTCTCCGAAAACAAAGGTGCCAGGGCAATTCATTCGTCTGGTTAGTTAACTAGGGTGACCAATTGTCCATTCTGGTTTGCCCAGGACTGTTCCAGTTTGAACACGGAGCACCTAACATCCCCCAGGAATGTCCCAGGAAAACCAGGATGGCTGGTCTCCATAGTTAACAAACACTTCCTGCACATCTGCCATAAACCCTGTATTGCATTGCTAATAGAGGTTAGCAATACCCAGAGCAGGCTTTTGATCATCACAGCCTGGATGGGAAATAATGGGTTAAAATCTGTCCAAGGGTAGGTTCAGATTCCTCTCTCTCGCTGCCAAAGGCAAATTAAAGGAAGGTGATTTGAATATAACTTAGCCCAGTATAGGAAAACATTCTTAGCAAAATAAGGTTGTGTGTGAGTTCATAAGAGAGTATGTTGATAGAAGAAATATTAATTTCTTTCTTTTTTTTAATTTTTTTTTTGTTTTATTTATTTCTAGCAGAGAGAAACAGCGTGAGCAGGGGAGGGTCAGGGAGAGAGGGAGGCACAGAATCTGAAGCAGGCTCCAGGCTCTGAGCTGGCAGTCAGCACAGAGCCCGACGCGGGGCCCGAACCCACGAACCGCGAAATCATGACCTAAGCGAAAGTCGGACGCTTAACCGACTAAGCCACCCAGGCACCCCTAATTTCTTGAATAAACTTGAGAAGGACAGGAATTATGCTTATGCTATGTTTTTAATCCAACAAAAGTAGTATGGGTTTTCAAGATAGCTACATTAAAATAAAGAATAATTTCTTGGGGCGCCTGGGTGGCTTAGTCGGTTAAGCATCCGACTTCCGCTTAGGTCNGAATAATTTCTCTTACAAAGCTGAGGACAGCCAGGGCCAGAAGGAAAAAGTCCACACAGCATAAAGTGTGCTTGGTTTGAGACACTCCAGGAGAGGACCAGTTACAATTCAGAAAGGAAAACTGTCAAGTCTTGCCCTCAGTCCCCTCTGTTAGCTTCCCAGTGCAGCTGTAGCAAATGACCATGATGCAGGTAGCTGAAAACAGCAGAAATTCATTCCCTCGCAGTTCCAAGACCACAAGTTCAAAATCAGTGTGTCACAGAGCAGCACTCCTGCCGGTCTGGGGCAGGGAAGCTGGGGGAGCGGGGGCAGGACTCTGGCCCTTGCCTCTTCCAACTTCTGATCGCTCTGAATGTCACTTGGGGCCCTTGGCTTGCACGTGCATGGGTCTCTATGCCTCCATCTTCACATGGCCTTCTCCCTGTGTTCCTGGTGAATCCTCGACTTATGCCACCTCATCTCCCTCTGCCTTACTCTTCTAAGAACAGCTGTCATTGGGTTTAGGGCCCACCCAGGCAATCCGGATGACCTCATCTCAGATCCCTTAAGTTATAACTCCATCTCAAAAACCCTTTTTCCACTTAAGGTCATTTCACAGCTTCCCGGGATTAGGATTTGGACATATCTTTTTCAGGGTCACAGTTCAACCTATGACACCCTCATTAATACAACCTAAGCTCATTTTCCCTGCCTGTGTGTTGGGAGGGGCAAGGAGAGCCCCCCAACCCTGACAAAGAGCCCACCTTTCCTCAGCCCCAGCTGTATATGAGCATAAAAGCCATGGATAGGGCCTCCATGTATGGTTATCCAGTTTGTGCACTGCACAAAAGCCCTTGGCTAAGGGGTAATTGGGGAGGGCACTAAAATACAGACTACTCTCTGGAGTTCAAACCATGTGTCTTATTAGCACTGCACCCACTGAGAAAGAAGCACCTTTTTCCCTCCTACAAAGGTACTGCCCAGGTACTAAGCACTGTGCCTGCCAAAGGGGGCTCCTTTTTCTGATTTGAACAGGAAAGAACCTGGCCTTTGACACGCATTACTTCAACTATGTTTGCCAATGGCCAGTCAGAGGTGATCGTACAATCTAACTACTAAAACTTTTCAGGACCATGCAAAACCTACCGTACATTAAGAGAGACTGAAAAGAGGCTGATTATTTTTTTAGGAAGCAGTAGCATAAAGGGTCTGCAGCAAGGGGGAAACTACAACAGGTTGTGAGTTAAAGGGAGACAGTCTCTAGAAGCACAGGGAGGGAGAAAACGATTTGAGGAGGTTCACAGGCCAGAAGAGTCTCCATTATATAAGGACACCCTCATCCTCACCCCAATGCCCCGTCAGCAGCAACGGCTCGCCCCTTCTGTGATAGGAGGGGACAATGTGGCTAGGCTGAGATTTGTTCCCGAAACCCACCTCTGCTTGCCCCATGTTCTGCAAGATTTTAAGTAATCACCTGAACCACCTGCTGTAAAGACCTGCGTGAACACTCCAAGCCATACACCTTTGCTTGAAGAAAGCTGAGTGTTGTGGTATCTGGGCCATACAGAGGAGAACAGGGACATCCTCACTGTGGCCAACTCTGTGTCCAGCAGCACATTCCCATGAGCACTGGCCCACTGGGAAGAAGAGGAAGACCAAACCTCCAACGTGATCTGCCCGGACACCAGGGAGACACTCGGCCTGCAGGAGAAGGGGGCAGGGGAAGAGGCCTCTCCTGCCAGCGAGCCTGCCGTCTAACATCCCTTAGTGTGCACAAGCCCAAAGCCCTTCCATGGCCACAATTTTATTGGATCCTCACAACAATGTCCCATGGCAAGCCCCTCTCCCAGATCTGGAAAATGAGTTTCAGAGAGGTGACAGTCTTGCTCAGAGGCAGGACCCCCTACTCTTGGTCCTGTTTTGCCATTCCGAGTAGTGACTTTCCATTCTCAGTCCTCCTGGGTCAGACACGCTGAGAACCTGAAGACTAGCTTCTAATCTAGACTCCCCCCCCACCCCCACCCCCGAGGTCTCAGGGCATGCCTCTTAACCCTGAAGCATCATTTACTCTGTAAATAAAAAGGAATAACAATTATCTTCCCCATGATGTCACTGTGGAATAGCCAATAAAAAATGATTAAAAAGCAATTGCCAACAATTGAAGTCAAATACTTACGAGAGTAAATTGCTGTGTTCTACTAACTTCCATGGGAATTTAGATATAATTAAAAAAAAAAAAAAAGACCAATCCCTGGATATCCATGCAAGTTAGAGGGAATCATTAGTGAGATGGAAAGAAAAGTGGATTTTCTTGATGGTTTTATTAACAAGAAAAAGAGTAGATGTGTATTGTTTGTCAAAAAGATGAGATTTTCAGGAGCATATGGCAAATTAATCATTAAGACTCTCTTATGGCTCAGCCCCACTTAATATGTTCTCGGTGGTGTGTGTACAACAAACTTGCAAAATTACATTACGGTAACCTATTAAATGATTCATCAGGGTCACTTCCCCAGTAGATTTAGAATCTGGTGCTTATTCATGCTTCCCCATCGGTAAGCTTTATTATCTTAATTGTATTTGCCAGTGGCTAATTAAAGGTGATGGTACAAGCTAATTGCTAAAATTTTTCAGAACCACGCAAAGTATTTATTTTGAAAGGAGAGGGAAATTACAGTTCCATCTTTGGCAGCAGAAGGGATGCACTGCGATTTTAACAAATGGTGTGTGGCTGCTGCTCCTTAAGAGTTCAACATCAGCTTAATATGCAAAGTGATTGGCTGACAGCGTGGACCTGGAGACTGAGAGCTATTGTTGCTCCCCATATCCAGGAGCACGCAGGCTGTAGCTAGGCTCATGCTCTGTGGCTTTAAATTCTCATTGCTTGGGTTTGGTCCATGGGGACTTTTCCTCTCATAACCCTTAACTATAGCAAGAGGGGAGAACCATGGGGTAGGCAAATGGAACCAGGCTCAAGGGGAGGCCAGGCAGGGGAGGCCAGAGCAGATGAACTCCAGGTGATAAGAAACAGTGCAAACTGTGGGTAAAGGGCACACTTCAAAGAGCAGAATAAAGTTATTTGATGGCAGGGCACAAAGAAGGGATCCAGGGATGGCGAAACTCTGAAATTCGAGTTGGCAACCCTAAGAACCCTGGCAACCAGGACCAAGTATCAGACCCCAGACCTCAGGATGGAGCCTGGTACCCAGGGAGGAAGAGAGTAGAAGACAGTGGAAGAGGAGAAGCAAGGCTGTGTCTCAAACACAGAGTACGTTAGCAGCAAGCGGGCTGACGCTTAGTGCTACCAGATGGGGGGCTGGAGATCTCATTCCCGATCCAGAGAGCTGCTCTCACAGCAACTTCACTGTCAATACATTCTGTTGGGTCGAGCAGCATCCACTCCCACTCCTGGTACGCCTGCCCCTTCAGAGGAGGCTGGAAAGAGACATTTCAACGCCATGGCTCACTTACAGCTAAGGGTTTGCCATACAAATCAGATTCTGCCAATTAGATGCACTCAAGCCAGATGTGAGTGGAGAAAGTGAAGTAGAGACCATTTTCCTGCCGTATATACTGTTTCTCCAGACAAGAAAGCTCATGAACACAGAGGACTGTGGCAGCCAGGAGAATGTACCTCTCACTTCCCTGATGCAAGGTCTGGGGATGACCCACCTCCCTGCTACTGCGCTCCGAAACCCACCCTCACTTCACCCCCAGGGGCCATGCTTCCACAGGCTGGGAATTATCTCATTCCATCCAATGCTCACACCGAAGCAGGTCTTATTATGAGCCCCATTTCACATGTGAGGATATTGAAGCTTAAAGAGATTATGTCATTTCCCCAAAGTCACATGGCTAATAAAGGGTAGGCTCTCCTGCCAGATTTACTGGGCATGTACCTTGTACCATGTGCCAAGCCAGGACCTATGCGTAGGTTATCTCACACAGTCCCCACAATAACGGCAATGCCAACGCCAGGAATTCAGCAGGGCAGGCTTGGCTTAGGAGGATCTCATTAAGAAGCTTCATTGTTGGCTTTCTTTTCCATGTCGTCATCACATCTATAACAATTCGGATTGCCAGATAACATAGAGAACACCCAGTGCAATTTGAATTATAGATAAACAATGAATAATTTTTTAGTATGAGTATGCCCCGGGCAATATTCGACCGCACGTAGACTCAAAAAATTATTTGTTGTTTATCTGAAATTCAGATTTACCTGGGTGTTCCATTTTTATTCATCAAGTCTAACAAGTCTAATAACAGTGAACAAACCCCTCCCAGTGACAGAGGGAATGCTGTCCATGATGCTACAAGAATTTCTAAGTGTTGCCTAAGATGCAAATCCAGGCATTCTTAGAAGAAAGATAACGGTAGCAATAATAGCTGCTTTACTGAACACCTTTCTACATGGCAGGCACTTTTCAGAGGACTTTTGTGCAGTAACGCATCCTAACCCCACAACACACCAAAACCCCACAAACAGGCACTAGTATTATTCCCGTTTAACAGACAGAAACTTGCCCAAGATTCTAGCTGTGGTGGTCAGTTCTCAATATGAGATGTTTAACCACTACCCATTCTCATTGACAGCAAGGCTGAATTTGCCAAATTATACAGAAAATATTCAATTCAGGGCTACAGAAACATCCCAGATTCCCCCTTTATTTGTTCATCTCCAGTTACCACTAATCTAGGTCCTGTGTTTCGCCCTAATAGACCCCATACCCTTTCTCCCCTCATCTGATTGTCTAACCAGAGCTTGTGTTTTTATTTTTTACTTTTTAAATTTATCTTTTATTCAGAGCTTGTATCTTTTTTTCCTTTTCCTTTTCTTTTTAAATAGGCTTCAAGTCCAGCATGGAGCCCAACGTGAGGCTTGAACTCATGACCCTGCGATCAAGACCTGAGCTAAGATCAAGAGTTGGACACTTAAGCGACTGAGCCACCGGATGTCCCTAGAACTTGAATTTTTAAACTACAGCTTTCTTATTGGAACAGTACTGCATGTTAACCTCTTAAAATTTTGAGATACAAAAGAGTACAGAAAACTACAGAAAGTATAAAGAAAGTTAACATCAACTTAACGTCCATTTTTTAACATGCTGTGTAGCCTTCCAGTTTTCCTATAGACAGGCACATTTTCTTCTTGTTTTTCTGGATCACATCATACACACGGTGCTGTGGCTTCAGTTTCCAAATAAACTGTGTACATACTTCTTTTCCACAGGTGGTCTCTGAGAATGCTGTGGGCTGAAATCTTTCCTCCCTACATTCCTGTGCTGAAGCCCTAAGCCCCCAGTGCGACTGTGTTTGGAGTCAGGAAGTAACTGAGGTTAACTACGGTCATAAAGGAGGGCCCTAATCTGGTGGGATTAAGAAAAGACACAGGAGAGCTGGCTAGCTCTCTCTGCCTCAAGAGGGACACAGCAAGAAGGAAGGCAGCCAGCTACGACTGAGGAAGAGAGCCCTCCCTAGGAATCAGCCCTGCCAGGCCTTGATCTGGGACTTCCTGACTCCTGGACTGGAGAATAAAAAAAAAATTTCTGTCATTGAAGCTGCCCTGTCTGTGGTATTTCGTTATGGCAGCCTGAGGTGACTAACGCAGAGAACGTGAGTTTTTCACAACCATAATACTCCATCTGATGGATACACCAAAATTTCCTCAACAGATTCGCCATTGCTAATTCTGTAACCTGCTTCCAAATCTGCACTTTCACGACTAATAATATACGTAACCTTTTCTGGCTTGTTACCTTACGATCGCTTGCTAAAAGCGGAGTCGCTGGTAGGTGTAATCAACTGTCTCAGTTTGCCCAGGACCATACTGGTGTTTGCACTGTAAGCCCCAGATCCCAGGAAGCCCTTCAGTCCTGGTAAACCAGGACAGTTAGTCACAGTATCCTTGGGTCAAAGGCAATGCACGTTCTGCGGCCTTCTAACACTTACTGCTGGATCACCCATCACACATGTGCTCACTTCCACACCCACAACACACAGGTTTCCCTTCTGAGGTAGAGTCCCCTAACTGTAATTTACATTTACATGCTTCAGCACAGATAGTGAGAAATAGGAGGTGTAAATTAAAAGTAATCTATACCCTAGAAACAGTTAATTAATATGTGAAGTACCCTAATCAAGAATCCATATTCCAGAGATGGCTGGTTAGCATCTGAAAGACCCTAATCAGGAGCCCCCACTCCAACTCTAGCCACAAGCACCGTGACAAGTGCTTGCTTTAAATACCACTGTCTGAAGCGGCATATTGAGCTTGTTAATTAGCATAAGGGATATTAAAAATAATGTTTCAGTGGCAAAATGTGAGTTATTCAAGAAACATTCTGCCTTGCATTAACAGAATATTTTGAAAAATCTGGTATCAAAACCCACCAACCTAACACCTTTGGAGTGATGCTTTATGTAAAGAACTCCATTTGATCCTACATGTATTAGAATACAGAGACGTGGAAATGGGTGGGGGCATCTGGGGGTTATTGCAATGACTTGCGCCCCAAGGCAGGGAAGGATGGCTAGCAGAGTTCAGTGACTGGGTCCTGGGTTGCAAAACATCCTACCATACCCAGGAAAGTCCAGCACCCAAACTGCCAGGGATGCTGGAAAAGTTTAGCTACTGATCAGAACCTTGTGGTATCTTTTGCCTCAAAGTGAACTTTTTGGGTTGTTGGACCTCAAGGCCTGAGGGGCCACACCTCAGCTGGCTTACCAAACAGGTCAAATGATCTTTGTGTCTATTTTGTTATTGTTTTGTTACTTTGTTATTCTTACATGTGGCTGAATTTAGTCCAAGACTGGCTTGCTTCATAACACATCACCCAGATGCAAGGTTTTGGGCGAGGAGACCTACTGCCCTCTCCTCTAATCTTTGGAAACCAGGAACACGAAACAAAAAGAAGCTAATCATTGTGAACAGGCAAATCGGCCTAGGTCATATCACAAGAATGGGTGTCTTTAAAGTTTCTTTTATCATGTCAAGATCCTACTTTCCATGCTTGCTGTCAAATACCGGCTCAGTCGGTTAAGCATCCAGCTTCGGTTCAGGTCATGATCTCAAGATAGGCAGGTTCAAGCCCCACATCAGGCTCTGTGTTAACAGCTCAGAGCCTGGAGCCTGCTTTGGATTCTGTGTCTCCCTTTCTCTCTGACCCTCCCCAACTCCTGCTCTGTCACTCTCTCTCAAAATTAAATAAACTTAAAAAAATTTTTTTTAAAAATCAAGACTCGGTCCACACCCTAGAATGACTGTCACAATTTTTGGGGTGGGGCCCAGGCACCAGTTTTTTGGGTTTTTTTTTAACACTCCATAGAGAATTCCAAAGTAAAGACGAGGCTGAGAACCATGCTTCCAGAAGGAGGCCAGAGTCAAGCTATATCCCGCTTGGAATCTCAAGCCAAATAATAATAGAAGTAACAATAACAAAGATGCAATTTATTAAGTCTGACTGTATTCCAGTTTCTGTCCTAGGCCTCCTATAGGCATCATCTGATTAATCTGCACAACAACCTATGAAATTAGGATTTTTGACCCGTTTACTTTAAACAGATGCAACTCAGGCTCAGAGAGGTCAAGTGGCTGGCCAAGGTCACTCAGGAAACAAGTGATGAATTCAAACCCAAGAGGACATAACTCTAAAATCTGTGTTTCTTAGTGACCCTGTGAAGCTCCCTCCTATCACCTATTTAAAAGGGTAGGTGGAATCAAGAGCTATGTGAAGGATATAAAGATAAAACAAAAGCAAACAGAGAAGGCTGGGGCAGTTCTGGAGGTTAGGCTGGTGCCCACAATGCCACCTTTAACCATCCTTGTATAGATTTCACAGACAGACAGGGCCCCGGGTGGCACACACCATATAGAGGATGATGACTAGGGACTGGGATCTTTATGCCTCCAACCCCATGTTCCAGGTCAAGTGGAGACATCTACTTTGAAGAAGGTCTGGAATGAGAGCGTAATGGAGACTGGCTCGGTGAGAGGAGAGTCAGCATTGGGACACTAGCAAGTTCCCTTGGTATCCAGGGTCTAGGAACTAAACCAGCCCCTGCCAACCACAGGGGCTGCCCCTTGCATCACCCAAGTGGAAGGGCCATGGGAACTACTGTCCTCCTGAAGCCCCTCCCTTCCCACTGCCTGTAGTCATATGCATACATAGTCCTCACAACACACCTGCATGTTAGAGCCACTTGGAAGTGTTTAAGATGCCAGTGTTCAGGCCCCTCACCCACTGATTCTGATTTAATTGGTCTGGGGTTAGGTCTAAGCACACTTTTTTAATGCTTCCCAGGTAGTCTAATGGGCAGCTGTTTTAAGATAGCCATGATTTACTTTACCTCAGCACAACGTGATGTTATTACATCTCTGGTTTAAGACAATCGTTCTTGACCTGGGCAACTTCTAAAAATACCAATGTCTGGAAGCCACCTCCAGGGAGTCTGATATATTTGATCTGCAGGAGCAGTATTGGTATAAAGTTTTAAAAGTTCCTATAGGTGACCCCAATAGATGGTCAAGAATGAGAACTGCTGGATCAAGTTCAAGCCCAGAAAATGACAGTATATTTAAGTATGCAAAATTCAAGGGTGGTCAAATGGCATTCTAATCTACATGCTCATTCTTCAAGATATTCATTCTGCAAAGGGAAAGTACTACATGTTCTTCTATATTCGATCTCAGCCAAGAACAAGTGCTTTGAAAATTAGCATACTGGACATCTAAATGAGTTTTAATTAAATAGCATGATGAATGTTACAAATGGGCTCTCACTGGTGAAATTACAGGTATATAACATATATACAGGCTAATAATATTTTTTAATGTTTATTTATTTTGAGAGAGAGGGTGCACCAGGGAGGGACCCGAGAGAGAGAGCTAGAGAGAGAGAGAGAGAGAGAAAGAATAGGAGAATCACAAGTAGGCTCTGCACTGTCAGCACAGAGCCCAACGTGCAGCTTGATCTCACAAACCATGAGATCATGACCTGAGCCAAAATCAAGAGTTGGACACTTAACCAACTGAGCGACCCAGGAGTCCCAAGCTAATAATATTTTAAAGATACTTCTTACCTTTGCAGGAATAGGGTATGAGAATCCAGTGACATCGATATCCTTTAATCTTAGGGCTATCTTATTAGGAATATTATGCTATGCATATATTAGGAATATATTGCCCTAAACTAAATATCTAAGTGGTTCCATGTTTAGCAATGAATTCCCAAAGATTCTACCTAATGTTAGATCTTTTTTTTTAAATTTTTTTAATGTTTTATTTATTTCTAGGAGAGAGAGAGAGAGACAGCGTGAGCAGGGGAGGGTCAGAGAGAGAGGGAGTCACAGACTCTGAAACAGGCTCCAGGCTCTGAGCTGGCAGTCAGCACAGAGCCCGACGCGGGGCTCAAACCCACAAACCGCGAGATCATGACCTAAGCGAAAGTCGGACGCTTAACTGACTAAGCCACCCAGGAGCCCCAGATCTGCTTTTATTTCAAATGAATATCTGATGTAAGGTATAGACTGAGCACTTAACGGCAGAATTCCTTAAGCTCATAGGACAGATCATATGATTTTTTTTTGTAATGACTTGTTAATAAGCGTTTGGTTAATAAATAAATGTACATCTAGCAGAATTTGCATATTTCCAAACTCATCAAATTATATACATTAAATATGTGCAGTTTTTGTGTATCAATTATGCCTCAATAAAACTGTAAAAAATCTTATAAAGACCTTTCCATCCACTTTTTAAAAAATTCATTAATTATTAAAATTGCCATATCTGGGGGAAAAAAAAAACCAGACCTGTTAGTAAGGTTGTGGAAGTATTTAACTGTCACCCACTCACAACAAAGCAGCTCTTGATGGCTGTCAGCTCAGAGGTGGCCTGGCTCTAGCAGGAAACTCATGGGCCATTCTGGAATGGTGTCTGAACACAGACAAAGACAAGAGCATTGTCCAAACCACAAAAATGGCCAAACATCCTGCTCTCATGCTACTGGGAGTGACTGGGGCTTCTTCACACATTCCAGCTTTAGTCCTCCCTCTTAGATAAAAGAGGACTAGTCCCTTCTTTTCAACAGCACCCAAACCAGAACAAAAGCATGCTTCTTGCCTAAGTCACCTAACACGAGCCCAGATTCCAGAAGAAGCCCCTTTGACAACTCCCTCGCTGAGACATCCTAAAGCTCCCCATTTTGTTTTGTCTCCCTTGTTACAATGAACCAATTGCATTAGTTTTCTATTCTATGTTACTGCATAACATTGTCATAAAGGTAGAGGCTCAAAGACAGTAGAAATGTATCGCTTCGTAGTTTCCCTGGGACAGGAGTCTGGGTATAGGTTAGCTAGGTCTTCTCAGTCTCTCACAAGACCAAAATCAAGGGGTCAGCTGGGCCTATGTTCTCATCTGCAGCTTGAGGTCCTTCCAAGCACACTCAGGTTGTCAACAGAATCTGGTTCCTTGCTGTAGTAGGACTGAAGTCCTGTTTTCTTGTTGGCTATTGGCTATTAGCTGTTGACCAGGGGTCATTTTTAGCTCTAAGAAGCCACCTTCACATCTTAGCCGCATGGGGTCCCTCCATGGGCAGTTCACAACACGCTTGTTTGATTTTTTCCAGCCCAGTTAGATGATCTTCCTAATGTTTCTCTTTCTTTTAAGGGCTCACCTGATTAGGTCAGGCCCATCTAGGATAATCTACCTTTTGACTGAGTAGTAACTTAATCGTGGGAGTGACATTCCAACATATTCACAGGTCCCACTTAAATGGGTGGGTGCGGTGGGCACTATACAGCTCCTGTCCACCAGGGGGCGGGAACTTTGGGGAGCATCTGCCTGGTACACCAAGAAACCTAACTTTTGACTATAAGTGTGTTCCTGGTGATCTTTGGCTGACAGGCACCAACACTTTTCAGCTATTATTTTCTACTAAAATGAGCCTAAGACATGAATGACCAGACTACATTAAATCAATTCCTAATGCCAGGATGGGAAACCAAGGGGCAGACTTGCCAGGAAACTGTACTGAGCCCCATCCCACACATCTGGGTGAATCACGGCCTTTTTTCATTGGCAAAGACACTGTAAACCTCTCCCACCAAAAGGCAGGTGGAGCTTGATACACAGAGGAGTAAAAAGAAGCCTATTTGCTCAGTGATCTATTCACCAAATTTGAAATACTTGTTAAATGACCTATTCCCAAATTATACCAACTGTACCCATTTATTAAAATGTATCCTGAAAAAAATGTATCCTGAAGAATATTCTTGAGTATATTCACTTAATAGTAATACAGTAGTCCCCTCTTATCTGCAGGGGATATGTTTCAAGACCCTTGTGGATGACCCTGCAAGTGTTTTTTCCCCCCCATATATGCTGTTTTTTCCTATATGTGCATATCTATGATAAATTAGTCACAGTAAAAGACTAACAAAAATAACACAATAAAATAGAATAATTGTAGCAATACACTAAGAGTTATATCAATGAGGTCTCTCAAAATACCTTACTCTATTCATCCTTCTTCTTGTAATGATGTGAGATGTAAAATGCCTACCTGATGAGATAAAGTGAAGTGAATGGCATAGGCATGTTGACTAGTATTAGGCTATTATCATCTGCTTCCAAATCAGTTGACCACGGGTAACTGACACCATGGAGAGTGAAAACACAGGCACAGGGGGACTCCATATGTTCTGTCAGATACAGGAGTGATGAGCAAGCCTGCCTTTCTGTTAGAAGCAAAGAATACTTGCTAAGTGAGCAAATAAATGGTATGTCCGTTATCTAGTTTTGAGCACTTCCTGCCCCAGAAGTCCAATTTAAATTATCCCTTTGGAAAAAAATATCAGAATGGTTGGGCACCTGGAATTCACATCCAGTTGAAATATCTCTATGAAACACACAGGTTGATTTTGCTCTCTACAGAGGCAATCCCAGTTATCTTTTAATTTATGTGACTCCTTCTTTTACTTTCTTCAATCCTTCGATTACCTTCTTTTACTCAAACTATCAGGAGTATTTGTGTATTCATTTGTTGAATAGATCTACCAACTATATGTTAGGTGTTCAACATGGAGATACAGGAGTAGACCATAGAAATTGCCTCCTTCGTGGTGTTTCCAATGTAGTAGAGATACTCAACAATGACAAAAGACAAACATTAACACAGTTACAAATTCTGATGATTACTAGCAAGGAAAAATATAAGAGAAAAATAAAACCATGTGCTTGTGACAGTTACAGTAAATATGCCATGAACACTGAGTTTGGACATTTTCTCTTTTCTCTTATCTCTACAAAGACTGATTGGGAAAAGACACCCAAAAAACGAATCTCAAAGAATGTTCACTGCAGCATTATTCATAATTGCCAAGACATGGAAATAACCTAAGTGTCCATCAATGGAAAAATGAATAAAGAAAATGTGGTACACACATTGGAATACTGTCCAGATGAAACTTGAGGGCCGGATGCTAAATGAAGTCAGAGAAAGACAAATACCGTATGACCTCACTTATATGTGGAATCTAAAAATGCTGAACTCACAGAAATACAATAGAGTGATGGCAGCTGCTAGGGCTGGGGACGGTCAAAAGTGAGAGATGTTAGTCAAAGGGTACAAGCTTCCAATTACAAAATGAGTAAGCTCTGAGAATGTGATATACAGCATAGCGGTATTGTTAACAGCACTGTATTATATACTTGAAAGTAGCAAAAGGAGATTTGAAATCCTCTCACCACACACACATATACACACACACACACACACACACACACACACAAAATGTAATTATGTGAAGTGATGGAGGTGTTAAGCAAACTTACTATAAAATTGTTTTTGCAACATACACATGTATCAAATCATTACATTGTATATCTTGCAAAATCACACAATGCTGTATGTCAATTATATCTCAATAAAGCTCTGGGAAAAAGGAAGAGACATCCACCCTGGGAAATGTGAAGGACAATTAGGAATGTGCCTACCTGTCCAAGAGATAAGGGATTGACTTGATCAAGTTTATTTCAGAAATAAAACAGGTCAGCTGTGTGACCATGACCTTTACTCACCCCATTTCCACTGGAAAAACTAGAGTCCCTGCCCCTCAACTCAAAGGTCTCCACTTCTGATATTACTTGCTCCGTCAATCTTTGTTGTGAAGTCAGCTAAATGAGAAGTGCTAATTGCCCTTATGGATTAAAAATATAAAGATACCTATACTGAATATATTTAATGCCCATTAAAATTGTGTATGAAAATCAGGAATACTTCATGTTTAAATATTTACCAAACACAGAGAAGTCTTAGGTCTTAAATAGAATGGTATAATTTAGTTTAGTTTCATTCATTCTAAAATAAGGATCCTCCACTGTAATTATCCAGGTAAAGTCGGTTACTCTCAAAACCCTTCCTGGATTCCCCCAGGCACAGTTATTAATAGTTACGTCTTTCCCTGCGCTCCCACAAGACTTCCCATTACAGCTCATTTTTGCACTGTACCATAAATATCTTGAAGTCTTTGAAATTACTTTTCTGGCTCTCTTACTCAACCGAGGCCCTTGAGAAGAATAACCTGGTCTTATTCATCTGTGCATCCCTGGTACCTAGCCAAGTGCCAAGTTCATCATCATAAAACCCAATACAAGTTTGAGTGAATAAACAAAAGATACTGCACAAATTTAATCTTATCATAACAAATGCAAGAGGGTAACACTTGATCTTGACTTGGGCACTAGATGAGGAAACAGCCATGCAAAGATCTAGTCAGGTACAACACTCAAGAGAGAAGCTCTAAGTGCCAAGGTTAGGAGGGGAGGAAAAAATAGAAAGAAGGCTACTGAGGAAAGTGAAAGAGAGTAGAGAAAATGAGGTCAGAGCAGAAAAGTAAAGGCCAAATAAGGCAGTCCCCTGTAGATCAGAATAAGAAGTTTGTGTTCTGTATTATGTATAATGGAATTCATTTTCAGCAGAATTACATAATATAATCTGTGTACTTCAAAGATCACTCTGGCTATTGTTTGGAGAATGGAGTATAGAGGTGTGTGCTTGGGGACAGGGAAACCCTAGAAGCCTAGTGCAGAAGCACAGGTAAGATGATGGTGACCAGTTCTAGAGCAGTAGCCACTGAGGTAGACAGAAGTGGCTGGACTTGAGCTATCTTTTGGACATAAAGGCAACAGAACTTGATAAGCTGTATGTGGGCAGGACTGCTATGTAGCTGGTACATTCTTGGAAAGCCCTCACAATGGCCAAATACTGAAATATTTCTATTCAAGTTAGTAAATACTCATAGCCAAGAGCTACCAAGTGGTGGCCCCATTCCAACACCCCAATTTCCTCTAGAATGAAAAAGTAAAATATCAATGTTTGACATGGTAGGGACCCCACTAGACAACTCTATAGCTCGACTTTGTTCTGATTGGTGGGTCCCATGCTTTACTGCTTGCTAAAGATCACAATGGAGTTGAAAGGGCAGGGAAACAAGAGGAATTGAGTGCTCCTAGGTTTTTGACTTGAGCTGTTGGATGGATGCATTGTCATTTACTGACGTGGAGGAACAGGGAAGGAATAAGTCTGATGGGAGGAAAACAATTCTGTTAAATTTGATACTTACTTTTTTTTAACTTTTTTTGTTTAATGTTTATTTTTGAGGGGGAGAGAGAGAGAGGGATGGAGAGAGGGACAGAGAGGGAGACAGAATCTGAAGCGGGCTCCAGGCTCTGAGCTGTCAGTGCAGAGCCCAACATGGGGCTTGAACTCGTGAACCATGAGACCATGACCTGAGCTAAAGTCGGACACTTAACCAACTGAGCCACCCAGGCACCCCTAAATTTGATACTTCTTAAGCATTCAGGTGGAAAGGACCAACAGGCAGAGTAAAGGTTCCCAGTCACTACCCACACCAACAAAGTTCAAAGCAACAAAACTCTAGAATGATCAAACTTGAGGACCATTTTATTGTGAATAATTCTGTAACGTTCTTGATTTTATTAATACCATAGAGGACCTCCAAGTGTTTTATACATCAGACTCTTATGTCCCATTTGGCTGGCTGGTAGTAGGCTGAATAATGACCACCCAAAGAGATGGGTTCCTAAGCCTGGTACCTGTCAATATTACTTTATTCTGAAAAGAAGTCTCTACAGACATGATTAGATTAAGATTCTTGAGATGGGTAGATTATCTTGGATTATCCAGGTGAGGTAAATGCAATCACATGTGTTATGGACTGAAATGTGTACCCCTCAGATTCAAACACTGAAGTCCTAATCCCCAGGGTAACTGAACTTAAAGATAGGGATTTTAAGAAGTAATTAAGGTTAAATGAGGTCATGAGGGTGGGGCCCTAATTTGAGAGGGCTAGGGGCTTTATAAGAAGAGGAAGAGCTTTCTCTCTCTCCCCCTCTCCCTCTCCTCCTCTCTCCTTCCCTCCTTGCCCCTAACCCAACATACACACACCATGTGAGGACACAGAAAGAAGGCAGCCTCCGGCAGCCAGGAAAGGAAATCTAACCAGAAATCAAACTGGCCAGCACTTTAATCTTCACCTTCCCAGCCTCCACAATTGTGAGAAATACATTTTCTGTTGTTTAAGCCACACAAGCTATAGTATTTTGTTATGGAAGCCCAACCAGACTAACACAATATATATTCATATAAAAGGATGGAGAAGAAAATTAGAAACAGACAGAAGAAAAAAAAGTCACATAAAGATGGAGGCAGAGATTGGAGTGACGTGGCCAAAGACAAGGAATGTCAGCAGCCACCAGACATTAGAGGAAGCAGGGAACATATTCTCCTGAGAATCTTCAAAAGGAGTACAGCTCTATTGAGGCTTTGATTTTGACCATGCGTAGAGATCTCAGACTTCTGGCCTACAGAACTGTGAGAAAGTACATCTCTGTTATTTTAAACCATCACGTTTGTGGTAATTTATTGCAGTGGCCACAGGAAACGAATACACCCACCAAGGTAGTTGGGAGGAGAAGTGGTGTTATGTCCCTTTTACAAATGAAAGCCCGGAGACAGGAATGCTTATGACATTGGGCCAAATCCTCCAGACTTGTAGGGCAGACACCTGCCCCACCTCTGCTTTCCCCAGTGAGATTAGCCCCATGGCTTTCAGCAGGCCTCTTTCAGAGCCTCTGTCCTATGTGATGAGAGAGAGGTGACAAAAACTCTCCTCTTGACCAAACTTTAGCAGGTTTCTCAGAGCCTTTTTCTCAACTGGGCCTTGACGTTGGCCTGCATCCTGTCCTCAGCCTGCCCAGCCTAGTTTTATCAAGAATCCTGCTGTTAGTCTAGTGAGAACACCCCACCCAACCTTAAGATCTGATCAAATTCTTCATTCCTCACCTTTGATGCCTAAGTCCTTGGCCTTCCATCAGCAAAAATCCTGTTGGGTTTGTTTGGCAAGAATCCCCCTACCCTTGATGTCTCTCCTTAGTAATTTTTTATCCACTGACCCCTTCATTCTGCTCATCAGCTATAAATCCCATTTGTCCTTGCTATAGTCTGAGTTCAGCTTGATCGCTCTCGTTTATTGCAATAGAGCTGACCCTTCCTGTAATAGTCTTGAAAAAAGTCTCCCTTACCATTTTCACAAGTGCAACAATAATTTTTTCTCTAACAGAGGTGCATTGCTGGTATATCAACTACTGATGTCCAGAAGTTAGGAGCTTTGAACAGCTCTCCCTTCCACATTTCAAGGTTGTAGTTACAGCTAAAAATGTTGCACAAGGTTAGGAAAAAGACAAAATATTCCTATTCTCTTTGGAGATGCTTGTCTTTGAGTTGAAGCCCCTCATAACTTTTGCATTATAAAGAAGACTAAGAGAGCTAGTCCGTCCGTTCTGTCTTTAACCTTCCTTCCTTCCACTTATTCATTCATTCATTCACTCATTCAGGAGCTGCAACTGTGCACAAGGTTCCATGCTTTGTGCCACAGGGTTATAAACATGTAGATGTTGTAGCCACTGCCCTCAAAGGAGAAAGGAAACCACGGTAGGGGTCTGAGATCCTACTGTGTTATCTGACAGCATGCTAGGCATTGTCACACGTCTGCTCACATTTCACCCATCCACAGGACCAGAGAGATAGTTGTTATTTTCCTTTCTTTCTTTTCCTCACCTAACAGATGATAAAACTGATTCTTAAAGAAATTGAGCAACTTACTCAAGAAAAAGGAAGGACATGATGACAAAGCAGCTGTTGATGGAACTGCCTGAACAGAAAGAACACAATAGGGAAAAACAATAGGAAAGACCACAGCTACTGAATGTTGGAGGTAGGTCTCAAAACCAGATGTCAGACATTTGAAATCTGTGACCTTTTTCCACTGTGATGTATAACAATTAAAATATGCACACAAGCAACTATGATACAAAGTAAATAGAAGTAACTTTGCTGTCCCAGAAGAAAATGGGTAAAGGTCTTAGAGATCAAAGAATCAAAAATGCAAAGGAAAAGAAATACTGTGTCTGATACATGCAAAGCACTTCACTTTGTATATGCACATGCATGATCTTTTCATTTTATTGTGGTAACAACATTTAACACAAAATCTACCCTCTAAATAAGTCTTTAAGAGCACAATACAGTATTGCTGATGGGCACAACACTGTACATCAGACCTCTAGAACTTACTCATCTTTCATAAATGAATCTTTTTACCCACTGAACTCCCTATATCCCCCTCCCCTCAGCCTCTGGCAACCACCATTCTACTCTCTGCTTCTAGGCATAATCTTATTCAATCCTTTCAACAACCCTGTAATGAGAGACATCCCACTTTCAGCAAGAGAAAGTACAAAAACCTTCAAGGAAAAGGTAATGCCAATTCTGTACTTTGAAGGATAACAGTAGAGCATGGGGAACCAGAGAGAAGACACATTCCAAGGCAGGAAACATGGTCTCCAGAATAAAGGAGGGAGTGTCTGGGTGGCTCAGTCAGTTGAGCATCTGACTTCAGCTCAGGTCATGATCTTGCAATTTGTGGGTTCAAGCCTTGCATCAGGCTCTGCACTGACAGAATGGAGTCTGCTTGAGATTTTCTCTCTCTCTCCTTCTCCGTTGCCATGTGCACTACCACTTTCTCTCTCTCTCTCAAAATAAATAAAGTTTAAAAAAGAGAGAGAGAGAGAGAAGACATGATCACATAGCAGCTGTGGATGAAACTAAGCAGAAAGAACGCAATAGGAAAGAACAAAAGGTGGAGAGCCTCGCTTTGGGCAGGTACTTACCTGGCCCTTGCTCCGTGTGCCACAGGGGCCCTTGACAAGGAGCCAGAGCAGACCCTTGGTAAAATGTGGTGTGGAGGTTGAACTGAAAAGGATGGCAGGAGAACCCAGGGTCAAGAGAACCTCATAGGTGGTTATAAGGCTCTCCTGGGGCAGAGGGTGGGGCTGAAGGAAGGGAAGAAGCACATAGTAAGATGAACACACATACCATTTTTCAAAAATAGCCCTAAAGACAGGAAAAGCTATAGCTCAAAATAAATACTTCTCTTTGGGAACAGAGGCAGCAATGGGCCTAGGATGTTTTCACTTAAACACACATTTGTTAGATAGCAAGGGTGGCTGTCAGCCGGCAGCGAACTACCTCTTATCTCCAAATCCAGGCCATTTCACTCCTCTGCCCAGAGTCTGAATAATAAATTTTCTATCCTCCAAAGAAAACAATGTAATTGAATGAGGTAGAAATATAAAAAATAGGATGGCTTGATTTTATAGACAAGAGTTTCATATGATATATCACAACTTGCCTATTTCTTTCCTGGTTGACCCAACAGCCCAACAAACTGACCTTGGAAAGTCATTTGCTTCTCTTTTCAGTTTTTAAAAATTGAAATGTTTTTAGAATTGGAGAGACAAACCTAGGACTGCAGCTTACAGCAAAGAAAGGATGATCAATCTGCTCAAAGACCCAGAGTTCTCAGAAGACTGATTAGGAACAGCTGGAGGTATACTCAGCAAGTCTATGGATTATGCTGCAACGGAACTAATTCACTGGCACCTGTTACTCTTCAAATACTTCATGTCATGGATTTAACAATTAACAAGACAATCCCTGACCTCACAGTGCTCACAGGCATATAGAAAAATTCCCATATGGTGTGATCGGAACAATAATATGGAACGTAGAGGTTTGGGGAACTGGTGAAGTTTCCCAGAGACTGGAGTAAACAGGCACCATCCAAGGAAGAGCACATCAGGCCTCAGAAATCAATGTCTCCTAAACTTCCACACTATACTTCCTGGTTTTAAACTACCTTACAAAGGCATAGTAATCAAAACTGTATGGTACTTGCATAAAATTAGACATACAGACCAACCAGAGCAGATTCAAGAGCCCAGAAATAAACCTTCACGTTGATGATCAACTAATATTCAACAAAGGAGCCAAGAATATTAAATGGGGAAAGGACATCTCTTCAATGAATAGTGCTGGGAAAACTGGATAATCACATGAACAAGGGTGAAACTGGACCCTATCTTATACCACTCACAAAACTAACATGAAATGGATTCAATACTTTCTGAAAAGAGCTGAAACTATAAAACTCCTAAAGAAAAACATAGGAAACAGCTCCTTGACATTGGTCTTGGCAATGATTTGTTGGATCTGACTCCAAAAGCAAAGGCAACAAAAAGCAAAAATGAACACATTGGATTATATCAACCTAAAAAGTCTTTGCATAACAAAAGAAACAATCAACTAAATGAAAAGCATTGTTCCAAAATGGTGTGAACTCTCTTGGGAGGATGTGTGTCCTCTTATTTTGGCAGATATCAAACACAAGTAAGGATAGCATTGGGAAGCTCATGGCATGCGGGCTCTGAATAGCAGGAGGGGGTCATTTGGAACAGATGGAAATGATGCCTCCCTCCCAAGCCTGACAGGCCATGACTCTCTGCTGGAGCTTCATGTAAGGTTTGCTCCAACGCTGTCTATCTATCCCTGCAGAGCTCCCTGCTTAGGGATGATATGTTAAGAAGTGGTCAGCAGTACCCTGAACAACCAGAACTCATGGAATGTAACCAGAGAGCAACTTTATTACTGTCCCCCACCTTCCCTTCAAATCGTATTCAGTGGGGGTGAGAACGAAGGCGATCCCATGATTTTTCGATCACTTTCTGATCAAGTCTGATGGCCACTTTAAGCTGCAGATAGAATATAAACCTGCTGACTAAAAAGATCAGTCTCCTGTGATAATAATAAAAGCTGCCAACACATTTGAAGGTAACATCTTGCCCACCTTCCCAGTGAGAGGGCCTCACGGGGAGGCTGGGGCTGGAGGGAGGGGGACAAGTGTGGTAGCTTCTTCCCCTTGCCAGTTCTCCCCTCCCCGAGCTTGTCACCTGCAGTCTTCTGATCCCCTCAGGGCTGGGGTAAGGCAGAGTCAGGTGGGCGTAAGTGGTAGGAATGAAAGGCAAGAATGGCAGAAAATGCTTAACCTGACTATCATAAGCAGATTGGACCCTGGGAATGGGAAGATGTTAAAGTTGTTTACTGGGACAGTTTGCTGGTTAGCAATCACAGGCCATCCCCTTGACCTCTGGTCCTAAGAATCCAGAAATACAGCTTTGGTTTAGCCGCTACAGAGGCCTCGATAACTCTACTGGACAGGACACTACAAGATGACCCCACCCAAGGTTGCCAGATAAATACACTGTCTTTGCCCTGACAGATCTGGGAGTGACAGATCTGGGGACTGGGATCAGTCCCCAAAAGGAACAATTCTCCTTTGCTTTGCTCAATAGCCCAGGTTTCACACTCTGATATCCTAGGTGGGGCAGTGGCATGGAGTCAGACAACTGCCTGTGTGTTCCCTTAACTGCTCTCTGGTCTCACTGAAACTCCTTTCCCTCTACAGGGTGAAGGGGAAGCTCCCTTCAATCCTCCCCCGTGGATGGGGAATGAGGACTCAGAGCACAGCCATAATTCTCTCTAAAGAAATGCTCATAAATTTTCTTTAAATCTCCACGCTCTCAACCCTGTTATATTCTTGATATGGCTGCAGGTTTAGTGAGCTGTGGTTTTCAACTTACCTTCTCTATCAACATATGGCTTAAAATCTCCTTTTGATTATTTGTTGTTGCATCATCTGAAACTTCCAATACCACATCCTGTTTCATTTTCAGCGACCCAAAGGGGAAAAAATTATAGAATTTATTAATAACTAGGTAAGTGCTTGATAAGGTAGATATGTGCTCCAATGTAAAGTGCTTCTAAGAGAATAAAGAATGAAAATGAAGCCTTGAAGCCTCTTGCTTCCCACTCATCGAATCTCTGCTTCTTCCATTTCCCAAAACCAAGCGTGAGATGTTCTCACTAATGTGCATGGAGAACCAATGTGAAGCAGTACCCCACAACTACCAAAGGAAGTAAAGCAAGTCAAACCAATAAAAAGACCACATTTGATCCCAAACCTAGTCCTGAGTATTCCAGGCACCTCTGTGGGATGAGAAATGTAGACAAGGTCAGATTGTCATTTGGGAGAAATGAAAGCCAAATGGAAATAGCCAAGTCTCCTACAACATAGTAAAGACAGACCTCAGTCTTTTAACCAATCCTTCGAGCAGGAAGTAAAAGAGGAAAGGGTAGAAGAGCCCACCATACATAGATTCAAGAAGTGGAAGAAGATGGCTTGGTTCCTGCCCCTGACTAATCCAAAGGTTCCCACCGGGCCACGTTGTATGCCATGAATGAATTACAGGTGTGCCACAAGACCTTAAACTCCCATGCCTTTGGGGCTGACAAAGATCCTGAATTGGTCATCTGTGCCAATGAGTAGCCTTATTTGGGGCTCTGCAGGGGGTGGCCCCAGATGAATGACATCTGTCTGTATATGCCACAGTCTCTGCAGATAGAGGTTTAATGAGTATCACTGAGCACTAACAGTTCATCTTCAACAGGCTGAGCAGAGCTAAGGAGGAGCCCTTCTATCTAGGCCACCCTACCAGCAGCTAACAATGGAGCCCAGACTGTTCACTGTAGACAAATGGCCGATGGAGCTTCTGGAGGAGTCTGTGTTCCCAGTGCCCAAGGAGCACAGTGCATAGACCAAGGTGCCACCTATCTATGTTGAGAGAAGGAGGAGCATGAAGGCTGAACTTCTGGTGGTGCCTTCTCATATGTTTGGGATTCTGCCCATTTGTAATTGATATGTCCTTTCAGTGGTGACTGGTCTAATGATACGTAAGAGTTCTGCACCCTGGAGCCACATTATTATCACTTTGAAGTACTAGATATGAAAACGTTTACTTAGATTTGAAAAATATTTGCATTATCACTAGGAATTTCAACATTAATTTTGTTAATAAAAGACAAAGATGGGATGTTACAGTCCTTAAATATAGTTTCAAGGAGTGAATTTTGGAACAGTTGTAAAACAATGGTTTGAATGCTTTCTTATGATTTCATGCAAACACTGATCATCCTCACTGATAATGAATATCCAAAATTTGAAGAGATCATTATTAAAGACTTTTGATCTGGACTTGAGTATAGCTATTTCAAGTATCAAACCTGATTGTAAAAAGTTTCCAGGAGCAAAATAATTTTTTCACTGAAAAAATTAGCAATACTTGGGGAGCCTGGGTGGCTCAGTCGGTTAAGCAGCCGACTCTTCATTTTGCCTCAGGTCATGATCTCACGGTTGTGGGACTGAGCCCCATGTCAGGCTCCACACGGACCACAGAGCCTGCTTGGGATTCTCTCTCACCCTCTCTCTCTGCCCCTCCCCTGCTTGTGCTCTCTCTCTCTAAAAATAAAAAAATAAAACATTTTTTAAAAATTAATACTACTCAATTTGAATATTTTATGCAAACCTATTGTCCTCTTTCTCAACATTTAATTTCCCTTGTAATTACATGATATTAAAAAAATGATTTTGTCTACTTTGTCCTATGCAGATGTTTCCAGAATCCCATTGGTCTATCCACAACATGCTATAAAAATACAGCCATTTTCTGTCTGCACCATGATGCAACAGTAATCCCCTACACTTGAGCTTTCCAACACTATCTTGACTTAGGTGAGGAAGCTTCGAGAGAAATTTTCTTATGAGAAAATTGTTTCAATGTACATATTTTTAAGTTTGCATGCTGTATCAAGAGCATATTCATTACGCAGTGTGTAAAGAATGTTTCCAAAAAAATTTGATCTCAGTTCTCAAGACTGTTGCATGAATCCCATCTTGGGAGGATTGCTCATGGCTACCTTGTTCCTCAGGATCCTCCCTCCTCTGGGAAGACCTAGAACAATCTGGGCCCTGCAGTCTCCAAGTTCTTTGATATTAGCAAGCCACGTTTTCTTATTTGGTCATTTGGCCATTTAAAACAAAAACAATACAATCTAATTTCAGCATATTCTTTGGCTAATTTCACCATTTTCATTACTTTATTTTAAAAAATATTCTCTCTACTCTTTTAACTTAGTTGTAATGTTATCTTATTTCTCCTAGTCTTACTCTGTTGTGGAATGGGAAGATTGGAGAAGTGAAGGGGCTCAGACAAAGCCTTGCTGAGTTTCCCCTACATTATCATTGTTCACGTCTGTGCTAGGCACATTCACATGCTACTGCTAGTCACTAAACAATCCTACAGTATAGGAAGTAGTTGATTCAACTTACAGATAAGGACAGTGAGGCAAGGTTCAAAATGACTTAGCAATTGCCCCAGGACACATCTCTAGTGAGCAAGTGAGTGTGTCAGGAGTTGCAGTAAGATCTGCTAGATTTGGAACCTGTGCTGGGTCTACTCCCACAGTGTTTCTCAAACTTTAATATGCTTATAAGTCACTAGGCATCTTACAATGTAGGTTTCACAGGTCTGGGGTGGAACCTGAGAGTCTGCATTCCTGACAGGTTTCTAGAGGAGGCAGGTGCTGCTCTCCAGACCACACTTGAGCTAAAAAGTGCATGTGGTCTTTGGCTCCTCCGAGCACACAGGCATCAAGGAGATGGCTCAGATAGAGCCATCGAGGTTATCATTTACAGCTGATTTAGCCCTCTTTCGCTGACTGGCTTTTGATCAGGGTTCCGATGGATGGCTAGCAAGAGCTAATTACAATCCCAACTAATTCACTGTCAGTTGTTATTCATTAACAAATTATGTTCCTGACAAACTGCTCTAGTGTGGTACCCTAAGTACTGTAATTAAAATCTTAGAAAGTTGCATGTGAGCTTAATTGATTTCCTTAATGTATTACTCAGACTAAACATCCCATTATTTTGTGTCTTGATGTTTATGAAGGGGCAGAAGTCTGCTGCCACCCAGGCAGCAGATACACAGGCTCTGGGTTAACAGGGAGCTTGCCCACTTTCGGGACCGCACACTTGCTCAGCAGTGCTGCCTGAGAGTTCAAATGATAGTGGCAATTGCTCTCCACCAGAGAGAGGGATGGAGGGTAATTTGACTTGGGCCTCTAATTAATTTGTGTCCTCCTTGGGTTTCCAAACATTGAGAACGTTACGATGACTCCCTAGTATACCAGAGAAGAAATGGAGAGATGCTTCCCCAGGCTGCCAGGGTCCCATGTCCTACATAGGCTCCTGCTTTTAGCACTGAGCACCACAAGGCAGAATGGGAGAGGGAGCTGGGAATAATACCTACACTTCAGCTAAAGTCATGTGTGATGCAGACAAGTCCAAGTGTATTTGGCAAATTTGGAATACTATGGGCAGCCGATATCCATACTACAAGCCATTAAATTAGACTGCATGTATTCATTCATTCATGTGTTTGACAGCCTCTTAATGAGTACCTAGTATGGGCCAGGCAAGATATAATTTTTAAAAAATGCAAAATATTCACAACTTTAATAGTGGCAAACATTTATATATTAAATGCCAGGGACTGTTCTAGGAACTTTGAATATATTAACTCATTTAATTCTTGCTCAGTTCCTATGAAGTAAGTGCTCTTATTATCCCTGTTTTATAAGTGAGAAAACTGAGGGCCACCTGGATGGCTCAGTCAGTTAAGCGTCCGACTTCAGCTCAGGTCATGATCTTGTTGTTCATGAGTTCAAGCCCCGCATCGGGCTCTGTGCTGCAATCTCAGAGCCTGGAGCCTGCTTTGGATTCTGTGTCTCCTTCTCTCTGCCTCTCCCATGCTCATGCTCTCTCTCTGCCTCTCAAAAAAGGAATCAAATGAAAAAAACTGAAATGAAAAAATTTACAAGGGAGAAAACTAAGGTAAAGAGAAGGTAAGGAACTTTCCTAAGATCACACAGCTAGGATTCAGATCCAAAGTCTGGCTCTGACACCTTCCTTGGACCCCTGTGTTATATTGTCTCTCTTCACTATAATAATAATAGCTAATGAAGACTTAGTGTGTCCTCATGAGTAATTTTATACTCACAAAACCCCTAATGAGGTAGGTACTACCATTATCTCAATTTCACATTGAGGAAAATGAGTCACAGAGAAGTTGCTGACTTGTCCCAAGGTCTCCCAGCTTATCAGTGTCAGAGCCAAGATGTGAGTGCAGGCCCAGAACCTGTATTCTTTATCTCAATGTATCTCAGAACTAGCAGAAATCTGAAAAATCATACAGAGATTTGAGGCCTGTATAGGCCAACCAATATAAAGAATTCAGCTCCAGGTGATCCTGCCCTATATTCGCAGCAGATGATGGTAAGGCCCAGGTAGAAAGTGCAAAGCTGGGATGTGAAGGCAGATGACCCAATGCCTAAGGCTGCCCTGGACCTCCATATTATCATGTCTCTTACATTCCTGCATTTCTCGGACGCTGTTTCCCTACCGTCTGCCCTACTCATCTTCACTTGGCATCCAAAACACCAGGGGTGGACCACATGAGTCGAAGGATAAACGTTAACAGGCTGACAGTATGTTGCATTATTTGCCACACACTACATACTGAAAAAACTAAAATGTGCTTAAATTTTAGAACTTTACCTTCATTTTTTTATGAGGGTACGTATCAGGAATACACAAATTATGAAAGAGACACTTGTCACCTTTTCCTGATTCTGAAAAGAAAAGGTGTCAGTTGTGAGGTCACCGAAAAGAATTGGACTACTTTTGCTGGAACAAGAGACTGAGCTTTTTCAGCAGGTTATTTCTCATGCTGCACCAAGTGGCAGGAGAAGGACTCCCATTACCTGCTGGCTGCCCTCAGCATGACGTGCTTCATTTGTGCTTTCAGGCTCTCTCCTTGGTTCTGGAACCACAACCTGACATGACTCATCCCCACTCCCCTCTGAGTCACTTCCTGGGTCACTCTTCACAGGCTCCCTCACCACAAATGGCATTACTTCTGCTTCTCTCAGACAAGTGTCTTTGCATATACCCTAACCCAGGCTTCCAGATCATTTTACTCTCAGACTTGTGCCCCAAACACAAGGTCCTTTCCTTCCAGTTCCCAGGGGTGATCCGACTCTGTGCTGCCATCCTCGGGGAGCTTCCTTCACGAGTTTCCACTTGTTATCACATATGTTTTTGTCTCAGGTAAACCAGCCTTGTATCCCTCCAGTGGACTGTCCCACTGGTAGAACACGCTGGCTTTCCAGTTTCCAGTGTGTGGCTTTTAACACACAAAACTCTTCAACTGTTTTTTAACGTACACATAAATGTATATTGTGTGTGTGTGTATACACATGCATATATTTTTAATACTAGAAACCCAAACTGTAAATTTCTATCATATTACTAAACAAAAACTGGCTTTAAGTTCAAAGACTCATGTAGACATTATTCATCTCTGCAAACACCATTTTCAATTCCTATGCAGGATCCTGGAGCATTGATGATTTAGCTAATAAAAATGCTGTTGGAAGTTAAAAATCGCTCCTGGGGTAGTGCTACTTTTCAGTAAGAAAGTTCTTCAAAACACTTGACAGAACTTGGTTGCATATGACAGATTTTTCCCTCTACACAAGTCACTGTATGCAAGTCGAAGAGGCAACCGCAATCGTCAGAAAAGCTTCAACCATTCTTTTCAATTTGTTTGATACAAAAGAAAACATCTGGCTCAGGGTATGTGTCTAGAATACAAGCTCTTTGTGAAGCAGGTAAGATACTGGTACCTGGTAAAAGCAGAATTTCTTTTTCTTTTCTTTCTTTTTCTTTTTTTGTTTTCCCTAGAACTGCCATTGGGAGGTTGCTGGCAACTTTTAGTTTGGGGAGGTTGAGAAAGCTCTCAGAGTCTTTGGAACAGATTTCTTTTGTCTTTGGAAGTTTTCCAGGATTGGCTCTGTAGTTATATAAACATGAAGCAAGTACCCACCCACTGTCCTTGGAGATAGCAGTGAGGTCACCATAAATCTCAATGCTGATGCTGCAGAGTAAATGCCAAGTGCTCTGCCCAGTGATGTAAGTGGGGTATCTTCCGCCAGAACCATGCCCTTGAAGAGGGTGAGAAATGTTTTGCCTCAATCTGAATCTAGAGCAGGACCACTGGAGTAAGTAGTATTTAAGGAGTAAATAACACCAACTTTGTGAAATGTATTTTCAACTATTTGAGTGTTTTCAACAGAGTAAAACATACACACACACACACACACACACAATTTTAAAAGATATTTTATATTTTATAAAGTTTGCCAGTAAACACATGCCACAAATATTTAACATAAAGTTTCAGAAACAATACTTATCCTGTGTTTAATCCTGATATTTCTATATATTCTATGTCATTGTTATTTTTTGAAAAGACAACTGTCTTTTATTATTTTTAAATATAATTTATTGTCAAATTGGCTTCCATACAACACCCAGTGCTCATCCCAGCAAGTGCCCTCCTCAATGCCCACCACCCACTTTCCCCTTTCTCCCACCCCCTCAGTTTGTTCTCTGTATTTAAGAGTCTCTCACGGTTTGCCTCCCTCCTGCTCTGTTTGTAACTTTTTTCCCCTTCCCCTATCCCTCCCTCATGGTCTTCAGTTAAGTTTGAGAAAAATGCTGGTGCAATTTTGATTGGGATTGCATTGAGTGTGTAGACTGCTTTGGGTATTGACATTTTAACACTATTTATTCTTCCAATCCATGAGCATGGAATGTTTTTCCATTTCTTTGTGTCTTCTTCAATTTTCTTTGTAAGCTTCCTATAGTTTTCAGTATACAGATCTTTTACATCTTTGGTTAGGTTTATTCCTAGGTATTTTATGGTTCTTGGTGCAATTGTAAATGGAATCAGTTTCTTTATTTCTCTTCTGTTGCTTCATTATTGATGTATAAAATGCACCCAATTTCTGTACATTGATTTTGTACCCTGCGACTTTGCTGAATTCATGTATCAGTCCTAGCAGACTTTTAGTGGAGTCTGTTGGGTTTTCCATGTAGAGTATCATGTCATCTGCAGAAAGTGAAAATTTGACTTCTTCTTTGCCAATTTTGATGCCTTTTATTTCATTTTGTTGTCTTCACTCTTCAGTCTTCATTTTATTTGTTGTCTGATTGCCGATGCTAGAACTTCCAACATTATGTTAAACAACATTGGTGAGAGTGCCTATGTCACTGTTTTTAATGTTGGCCATGTTCCATTGAATGCATATTATGATCTTTTAATGGGTCATAATTTGCGGTTTGAAAAACATCCAACTATTGTGATTGCTTTATCTGGGTCCAGTGATCAATCTGGGGAATCCAAGAGATTTGGGGCCTTAAACTTTGAGGTTCAGGGACCTACAGAGATGACAACGATTTATTGTAGAACACATCAACACAGCCAGTGAGGTATTATATATGTGCTAGTTAGTTTCAGCTTTAGCTCTAGGAGTAGCTGGGTTATTGTGAGCTGGCATTCTGATGTGAAGCTGATCCACCAATGCATTTGCCATCTGTACCTCACTAGTGAAAGCTTTGCTAATTTCATGTGGAATGTCAAAAATGGGTTTTTATTGTGCAAAATGGTGTCCTGTTGATCAGCATTACAAATGTCAGAAATGGACTCTTAATAATGAAAAGTATTCTTTGTCAAATATATTTCAATTTTAAAAAGTTTTTAAAAGTTAAAAAACATTTGTAATAAAGATATTTCTAAGAATGTGAAAAAAGTATTCTTAATAAAAATGTAGACTGGATAAAATATCTCTACCCTTGCACAAGCAGGCTATCAGGATCCAGACAGCCCAGGAACTACACTAGGGACACTTGATTGCTAAAAGGCATGCACTCCAGTGTGTGGCCATCGATGTGGAATATCCTTGTCGTCTGATATTGACTGAAAGGGTAACAGAATCCTGCCTCTGCAGGCTTGGCTTTTGTCTCCAGTGAACAGAAGTTTATGCAAGGTGTTCATCAGACCATCCAAAAGGCCAGACAGAGGCTGTGACTTCATCAAGTTTCCAAAATAGATAGCCGTGACCTGTTTTGTGACTGCTTGCTAGTGAATGTGTGTTTAGCAAATGTCTGCTTGTGTGGCAGAACCTGGTCTGAGACTTGTTCCATCATAATATGGCAGCAAGTCAGGTTATGTGGGGTGACAAACTGTTACCACCTCAAACTTCTTTGTCTGACTAGTGTTATCTTTAAAAAAACAAAGGGAGGGGGCCTGGATGGCTCAGTCATTTGAGTGTCCAACTTTGGTTCAGGTCATGATCTCACAGCTTGTGGGTTCAACCCTGCATCAGGCTCTGTGCTGACAACTCAGAGCCTGGAGTCTCCTTCAGATTCTGTGTCTCCCTCTCTCTCTGCCCCACCTCCAATTGCGCTCTGTCTCTTTCTCTCAAAAATGAATGTTAAAAAAAAATTTTTTTTAATCAACTTAAAAAAAAAAAAACCCTAAGAAGCACCTAAATTGGTTAAGCATCAGACTCTTGATTTTGGCTCAGGACGTGATCTCACAGTTCATGAGATCGAGCCTTGCATCAGGCTCTGTGCAGATAGTGTGAAGCCTGTTTGGGATTCTCTTTCCCTCTTTCTCTTTGCCTCTCTCCCCCTCATGCTCTCGCTCTCTCAAAATAAATAAACTTAAAAAAAAAAGTCTTAAAAACTGTGACTACCAATTGATTAAATCCATCTAGTTCATAGGGCCCTTCCACACTTGCAAATTTATGTGAAGCATGAGGGACTCTTAGTAACAGGTTACTTTTGGGGAGAATAGTTGACAAACGTGACCAGCAGAACAGATTGAGAGCATGTGAGTGTTCTCTTGACTCCCAGAATTCAGTTGGTTAAGTTGCTGAAGACTCAGCAGAGGAAGGGTTTTCAAAGGATGGGGACTTATGATAATTTTACTTTATTTTTAAATTTTGATTTTAGAAGTGTGGGAGGGGATCATTTTATTTTTTTATTTATTTTATTAAAAACATTTTTAAGTTTAATTTTTATGAGATAGAGAGACAGAGTGTGAGCAGAGGAGGAACAGAGAGAGAGGGAGACACAGAATCTGAAGCAGATTCCAGACTCTGAGCTGTCAGCACAGAGCCTGACATGGAGTTCAAATCCATGAACTGTGAGATCATGACCTGAGCCAAAGTCAGATGCTTAATCGACTGAGCCACCCAGGTGCCCCATGATCATTTTACTTTAGATCATAAAGGAAAATACGGTCTTATTTGGTAATCAGAGGCTGGAGGCTGGGGAGCCTGGACATCCATAAGCCACATTTAAAATCACAGTAAACAGCAAAAAGGATTTTGATGACATTCTACTCTATTTAAACACTGGTGTTTTAGTTATGAAGTTCACTTTCTCAGGATAATATCGTGGGAGGAAAAGTGGCAGGACTCCCTATGAGCCTCAGATACATCCATGCTGAGTTTCAGACCTTCCTGACAAATCAAACAAAGGGATAGGCCATCACTGAGGAAAGGGCTTTCTGAATTACAGGACTATTTGGAAGGAAGCTAGTGGGAGAAGATCTGAAAAGTGTCCAAGAGAGATAAAGATGAAATGAAGGATTTGCGATCTGCCCTGTGTATCACTCACTGGCCTAGCCCATGAACTAGGTCTGAGCTCTCCGGGCAGCAGGCACGGCTAAAAGGTGACAGGAGGATATTGCTCCCAGTGTCCTGGACCTTGGGAATTAAGTGTAACCCAGACAGGAAGAGGGATCTTCTCCTCATCGCTGTATGGATCCAACACAGAGAAGATTCAAAGGAGTACAGAGCCACTCAGAAGCGAGAGAGTCGGGGTCTGCATCTTGGGTATCACTTGGAGAGCACAGACAAGTGTTGTTACCCAAAGCCCCAGCATCAGCAATAGTGCCCAGAGATGACCACTGAGGGGCTTTTCAGTTGGTGGACATGGACTATATAAGCCAGAGAGAAAGAATCTGAGATCAGTTTTATAGGCTCCTTCAGTTTGGGACAAGAGCCAGAAATATTTGGTTATTGCCCACACTGAGTTCCATGATACCTATTAATGCAAGTAAGACTTGAGGAAACTTGAGATAAATTTGAGGATCTCATTAGGATTGCAGTGATTATACATTCTCCTTCAAAAATCGAGCCCGAGACAAGGGCTTGTGTAGAGCAGTTTATTTGGGAAATGATCCAGGAAAGTAGGCCAAGAGGAAATGGCAATAAGGAGTATATTATCCAGCTGGTCACTGCTGTGTTACTAGGGCTTGACCTGCTAAGACCTTTTAAGGAGTCGTCTATAATATGCCTCAATTATCCACCAGCTCTCATCCCCCATTAGAAAAGGGATGCCCCATTGGGCTTTAACTCCCTTGCCCTTTTAGGTTGTGCATGCCTGAGTGGGTCTCCACAGCCATCTCACAGCACAGCACTAAGGAAGTCCCAGGGCAGGAGGACGTGATGCAGATGAAGTAAGGCGCTGTCAGAATACGTTTGTACAAAGCTAGCTGCTACAGCAGGAGCTGGAGTAAAATGTGGGCTGAGAAGATGTGAGGATGGAAAGTGGTTCACACCAAGTGTCTGATATTGTACAGCCCTTGCACTGCTCACATCCACTCTGCCCCACATTAAATCCCATTCAGCAGGCAGCCTTCAAAGTGGGGAGACTTCCACAGTCTCCACAAAGGACTTAATATAGGAAACTTCCTGGAAAAAGCTATAGTCCCTACTGTTGTAACTGATGTTGCAGGAAGGGGTCTGATAGAGTCCATCTGCTACCAGGGGCCGGCTCATACTTTCCCCGTACCTTCGTAAGAAAGGGAAATTATCAAGTATGTGAATTGCAACTCAATCTCAAATAATAGACAAGTGACCCCAAATGGTTTAAACTGAAAAAGTTAACTTATTCACTCATATAACCAAGCAGTCCAGGAGTAGATATGGATTCAGATGGGGCGTGAGGCAAAATGTATGTGGTACTGTTGCCATGGAGGAGAAGGGCAGGGGGGAACTAGGTGTCTGTTTCACCAATATTTAAAATGTTTGTCAATATGATAAATGAAAAAAAATTATTTGCATTTCCCTAACCAATGCTGGTCTAGTGGTTGAAGTGGGATTTGAATACAAGCCAGTTAACCAAAATGCATATTCTTTTCCCAATACCCTACACTATATCTTTCATATCAGCTTCATTTGTAATCCTGAACTAGAAAAAGGCAAGAAAGAAATAAAATACTGTCTATCATATCTGTGAAGATGATTAAAGATTTAGAAACTTTACCTGGGGAAACTTAATGGAAATGGGAACTGTTTTTCTTAAGGCTAAGTTTATAAAGGCTATGAAATAATGCAACGTATTAAGAACTTTTAAGGGTTTAACCATTGCCTTTTATTGAATGAAAATCGTGAAAAGATTCAGACCCACTGGCAGAAGAGCAAAGGGACCGAATTGGAGCCAGAAGGAATCTATGTAGTCACAACAATTACAACTCTCAGTAGACAATGTACACCACAGGTGGGGTGCCTGGGTGGCTCAGTCAGTTAAGCATCCAACTTCAGCTCAGGTCATGATCTCACGGTTCATGGGTTCAAGCCCTGCATCAGGCTCTGTGCTGACAGCTCGGAGCCTGGAACCTGCTTCAGATTCTGTGTCTCTCTCACTCTCTGCCCTCCCCACCTCAATCTCTGTCTCTCTCTCTCTGTCTCAAAAATAAATAAACATTTATTTTTTTTTTTTTAATTTTTTTTAATGTTTTTTATCTATTTCTAGGAGAGAGAGAGAGACAGCGTGAGCAGGGGAGGGTCAGAGAGAGAGGGAGCTACAGACTCTGAAATAGGCTCCAGGCTCTGAGCTGGCAGTCAGCACAGAGCCCGACGCGGGGCTCGAACCCACGAACCGCGAGATCATGACCTAAGCGAAAGTCGGACGCTTAACCGACTAAGCCACCCAGGCGCCCCACAAAAATAAATAAACATTTAAAAAGAAAAAAGAAAAGAAAATGTACACCACAGGGACAGGTGTCACAGATGGGCAAGTTGTTTGTTTACCCTCAAGATCCCAGTTCCTGTGGTCCTGATGGACCTATGAATAATGATGCCACCCTCCTCCCAACTCAATAGTGGTCACGTTGACCAATAACTAATCAACATGCTTACTTCTCGGCTCACGGTGGATGGCTCCAAGATGAACAAGTTATATAAGCAGAGCTGGGATGAGGAAACATATATCTAAGAGTATTTAAATATAAATACCTAGGTCACCAAAAAAAAAAAAAAAAGATGGGAAAGAAAGAGAAAGGCAGAAAACAAAATAGAAGTATATGAGTTAACACGTGGTTTTGCAGTGAATAATAAAATAGGATATGCAATACTGCACATTCTTTTGCTAGTCCAGCAATGCAAGTCTGAGTGGAGTCCTCCCTAGGGCTTTGCCACTAGAGTAATCAAAATATCTCTTTTCCATTAGTGTTGATAACGTGGCACCTGAAGCCAGCAGAATCCCTAAATTTCCAAGTCACGTGAGCCAACAAATTTCCTATTTTGCCTGAGCTGATTTGTTCAGATTTCTGTTTTCTAACAAGAAGTCCTTAACCAATATATTAGCTCACTCTCAATTCTACTGGGGCTCCTTCTGAATCTATTTATATGACATGCCCTGTCTGCAAAAGGAAGGTGGCCAGTTGCCTCCTCTCAAGATGGGTCCCCTCTCACCAGAGATCCACAATGAGTATAATGGAAAAAGAATGCAGGGTGAGTGTGATTCTCACTTCAGATTCTGGGAAGTGCACTCATTGCTCCCACATTCCTTAAATAAGATTCCAGAACATGTAGGTAGGAGGCATTTAAGTGATTTACAGTGTGTAACAGATAAAGCTATAATCCTTCCTCTTTTGTTGCATGAGAAATGAAAAGTTGATTCCTTCTTACAATCATTCACACAAACTAGATTCTGGACCAAGTTGTCAGCCGCTGTGTGATCAGCCAAAGCACTGGGCTTTTTAAACAGTCCTTTCTAACCCTCGTCCAGTAGAGCCCATTTATCAATCGGGATGTGAGCTGGAAGCAAGTCTGTGATGAATAAAGACCAACTGCAGCCAAATTTCTGACAGCCTTTGTAACTTGGGGCTTCAAGGGAATAGAAAACGGAGCTGAACTGAGTCTCTGACTCTCAGGTGTTTGGGGTCCATGGAGAAGGGGAGTAACATCAAGACACAGTAAGAATGGCCACCATTTGTGGAGCTGCTTCTACATGCCAGGCGTGCTGCACGTTTTATCCCACTCGATCCCCGCCAGTCTGCTGTGAAGGAGGTATTTTTAATCCACAGATATTCACATGAAGACACTGAGGCTCACAGAAATCAAGGTCTGCCCAAGGTTGCATAACAGTAAATGGAGGATCCAGAGGTCAAGCTCAGTTCCAGCTTATGTCCACTTGTGTCCAACAAGTGCTGGACACTTGTCCTGTGTGCTGGTCAAAAGCCTGTATTTTCCCCACACCATTACATGGCCAACCATGATAGTGTTCACTAAACAGCTTTGTATTTAAGGCATTCCTTCAAGAACTAGACTTCTAGGGCACCTGGGTAGCTCAGTCAGTTAAGCATCTGACATCAGCTCAGGTCATGATCTCGCAGTTTGTGAGTTTGGGTCCCACATTGGGCTCCGTGTTGATGGCTCAGAACCTGGAGCTTACCTTGGATTCTGTTTCTCCCTCTCTCTGCCCCTGCCCTGCTGATGCGCTCTCTCTCTCTCTCAAAAATAAACATTAAAAAATTAAAAAAAAAAAAAAAAAGAACTAGACTTCTAGGTAAGCCCTCTGAAGGAATCAAACCACACCCACAATTGTTACAGTATTGATTGGTCTTCTAAAAGAATGCTCTTCTGGAAAAATTGTTTACTACCTTGAAATGTCATCTTATAAAATCTCAGTTCAAAGGCTGTGTACGTCCCAGTAAATAGACAGCTTTTTTTTTTTTTTTGCCACTGGCTTCATAAGCACATTACTGTCACTCACAAGAAATGGCATCTTGATCTATAGTAAATCACATCATACACTCATTTTGTATTCCAGCTCTTGCCGTAATTATATGTATACTTAACTGAAAAGTTTAGATGGCTGAGATGGAATCAGTTTATTAATTTTACAGTGTCCACAGATTTCCCCTCTCCCCTAATCTGCCAAAGAGATCTTGTAATTAATTACTTGCCCAGTCTTTCTCCTTAGGACATATGAGAAAATAAGAGTCCCTGTAATTATTTTGTACTTATTTGTGCCTCTATAAACCTGACTCTACTCCAAGACAAACCCGCCTGGGAAATAGCTTCTAGAGAGCTGCACGATAACACCTATGAAAAGTTAGCAGTACACCAGGTACAGAAAGCAAGTGCGTCTGGTGGCTGGCAAGGTGGGATGATTCCTGGAGCCAGACTGTCCCTGAAGAGCTCTTCACAGCACCATTGGGGGATTACATGAAACAATACACATGAAAATTCTTTCTGAACTAGGAACACTGGGCAAATGTGAGCTGTTACAACCAGCCGGTGTGCGCAACGGAGATTACCTTTTGCCAAGGGTAAGCATTTTGGTTTATATAACACTTTTCTTTCCAGGAGCCCTAAGCCCTTGTGAATACTATCCTAAGAAATATCATTTGAAATAAAATGCACATGAACAAACAGAATCTAGCAAATGAAGGCATCACTGATGATGAAACGATGAAGATCTTCAATGAGAACATCAACATTTTGGCATGCCAACACTCAAGGATGTCGCCACTATAGTCACAACACCTTCTGAGGGGGAAATCAATTCTCAACATGACTATTTCCCATCAGGGCTGTTTGGGTGAGCAGGGAGGAAGAGGGGTATTGAAGTGGAAAACATTTTTAAAATATGAATTTTATTCCCATAGCGGTACATGAGAAAACTCAAATATAACTCCACAACTCTTTCAAGAGTTTCCTTTTTGTTTTCCGATGGTAAAGAGAGGGAGAGAAAATAAGCTGTCATTATCAGAATGATCAAACGCAGAGAGAAGAGAGGCAGAGGTAAGTAAAACACCAATTACAGTGCTGCCAATCTGCGTGAGTTGGGCCCCTTCCAAACAATAGTGCAAATGGATCTGAAGACACGGGGAAGGGGACGGAGGGGGTAGGGAAGAGAGAGCTGCCAAAATACAGGCCAGGGAGGAGGGAGGCGGGCAGAAATCGCCCCCTGGTGCTCTGGCAGCAGTTCAATCAGGCAGAGCCCTTTACATTCCCATGCACCAATTCCATTGTGTGTGTTCACTTGCAGATTTGGCTTCTGGCTTACTCTCTTTGTTTGAGTAGCTAGGCATGAAAAAGAATCATCCGCAACCAGAGCTCAACTTAATTCCCAATTCCTCTCTGGAAACTATCTGTTGGCATCGTGAAATGTTCTGAGTAAAAGGCCATGCTTTGGCTAGTCAAAAGAGGAATTTCAGACCTTCCATCGGGGTCTTTGTGGATACAGCTAATTCCTGGAAACTGACAGAGGAGTCTGTACCTCTGGAATAATTTGTGTTGCCCTAGCACCTCACTGTTCTTGCCAATGACAAACAGGAACCCCTGACAATTTTTCCTCTCTCCTGGCAAATGGGATGATGGCACAGCTGTTTTCTCTCTATAAAAAGACAGTCACTCCTCTGTCCCTCCAGCTTATAACAAAAGGTCAACTTATGTTAGCGACTGAACAACCACAAAGAAACACAAAAGAAATTCACCAAGAGAGACTCTAAGATTTCTAATCATTTTATCCACGTCCCAGCACCTGAGTGTGGTGCTCACCAGGTTTTGAATGAATGGATGAACAGAAATTTGGATTAAATATTGTATTATCTGCTGTTTTCAGACGTCTTCACACGGTGAATTTTTTTTCCAAACTTATTTATTCATGGCACCATTTTTCTAAGGACATCCCTTGAACACATTAGATTATAAAATTTTTTTAAGTTTAAATGTTTTGCTTATTTATTTTTTAAGTTTACATCCAAGTTAGTTAGCATATAGTGCAATAATTGATTTCAGGAGTAGAATCCAGTGACTTATCCACGCAGGGTAATTCTAACTCCTGCCCTTTTTTCCTTCTGGGTTAGGGAAGCTAACTTATCATATTATAACTGCTCTGATTTGTATCAAGTCCCTGTTTGGTTCAAGACACATTCAGAAGTGCTCTGAGAGACATAATAAAAACTGGAAAAAAGAGTAAGTGAATGGACTTCTGGTAAACATGAAAGATTATGCGAATTTGCCTTTCCCTTCCCAAACTCTTCTAAAATACAATAAAACTTAAGAGGAAAAGGAAAACATGAACACACAAGAAAATAAACAAGGAGATGACAGCAGATTATTAACAGTCACAGTATTTTGGGAATGGAAATCCAAGGAAAGGAAGGAAAGGGAGCCCTGGAGGTGGAGTCAACCAGAAGCAAACCAGTTCATGCTCAGAATCCCCAGCGTCAAGGGAACTGAGGAAGCCAGGTGCCTCCAATGGCAGAAATGCTGAATGGGTTTGAAAACAGGACAATCCATTACAAGCTAACTAGAAGACTGGGACCTGTGCTCAGGTGATCAATTAAGTTTAGTTCAGTAAATCTGGAATTCATTTAATTAGAGGATGAAGTTAAAGTCATAATTAAATGTTCAACCCCAGAAGTGACAGATACCACTCCTGCACATAATTCGAAGGCCAGAACTCATCACATAGCCCCACTCAACCACAAAGAAGGCAGGACGTGTCATCCTACTGTGTGTCTGCAAAGGGAAGAGTGTTAACATCAGAGCCACATGAATGACTAGCCCAGTGCCCAGGACAGAATTTGCATATATGTTACTCCAGAGATGCAAGAACTAAGAGTCAGCATGGAAAGGAGGAGGACCAAGAAAGCAGGAGTCATGGATGACCAGGAGGAGCCTGCTTCAGATCCTGTGTCTCCCTCTCTCTCTCTGCCCTTCCCCACTCACACTGTCTCTCTCTCAAAAATAAACACTAAAGAATTTTTTAAAGAAATAAAACAATTGTTTACAAGACTAGGAAGTGTGCAATTTGGTAAAAATCTAAGTTAAGGTATTTGATGGTGGAATGAAAATACCAAAACTGAATATGTGTCAGAAGCCCAATGAGATACTAGATTTTTCTATTTCTAAAAATAAGCATGCTGGAGTTATTAAAGAAATTACAATAGGACCAAATTACATATTGCATGACAATATGATAAATTACAACATTATAATATGATGGAATACAATTCAGTCACCAAAACCAGATTGGAGAGTATTCAATAGCACAGAAAAAAGATGGCCTCAATATAATGTACCGATGGAAAACAGCAGGGTTTTAAAATATGTTCACATTCTCCTATGTTCATTACAGCATCATTTATAATAGCCAAATTATGGAAACAACCAAGTGTCCAAATTATGTAAAAAACCCAAGTGCCCATCGATAGATATATGTATAAAGAAGAGGTGACATACAGAAATACATATACATGTATATACACATTATATATATACATGCACATATTATATATATATAATATATATAATGGAATATTACACAGCTATAAAAAGAATGAAATCCTGCCATTTGTAACAACATGGATGGATCTAGAGGGTATAATGCCAAGTGAAATAAGTCAGAGAAAGAAAACATATTATGTCACTCATATGTGGAATTTAAGAAACAAAACAAAGGGGTGATTCCGGAAGAAACTACAGTGCAGCATGAACATGGGGAAGCAAAAGAAAGCAAGAAAGTATGTGCCATGAAGTGAATGCTTAGTCTCCAAGATCAGAGGCTTAAAGAGAAGGATAGATTGAAACCTAAAAAGAAAGAAAAGAAAGATCCCAGCGGACTCAAGGAAAGAGAAGTCCCCCAACATCCTGCTTATTCTTCCAATACAACACACAGCTGGGCCCACCTTACCACATCTTGGTTGATACCAACTTTATCAACTTTTCCATTAGAGCCAAACTTGATTTAGAACAATCAATGATGGACTGTCTGTATGCCAAGTGTATCCCTTGTATAACTGACTGTGTAATGGCTGAAACTGAGAAATTGGGCAAAAGTATCGAGTGGCTCTAAGGATTGCCAAAGGACCCAAGATTTGAACAATTACCATGCACACACAAAGGAACTTATGCAGATGACTGTTTAGTACAGAGAGTAACTCAGCACAACTGTTACATTGTGGCCACAGTTGACAAGGGCCAGATCCCTGGAGTTCCCATCATGTACATTTCTAACCATAGGTAGACATTGAGCATATGCCAGATGATTATGGAGCCCCTCGGTTCTAACACTCTAAAGATATAGGTCCTGTGCCTTCCTTTACCAACTTTTTCTGTTGCCAGTTCATACAGCAATACACTGTAGCATGTATTATTCTTCTTACCCATTTGCTCTGTTATGAGCGGAGTATGGTTAAATACACTCATGTTTTGATGTTGTTTTGAAATTGAAAAAAACAAAACAAAACAAAACAAAGGGGGCAAAAGGAACAAACCAAAAATCAGAATCACTATAGAAAACAAACAGATGGTTACCTGAGGGGAGGCAGGTGGAGGGATGGGTGAAATGGGAGATGGGGCACACTTACCATGATGAGCCCTGAGTAATGTATACAATTGTTGAAATTACTGTATTGCACACTTGAAACTAATATAACATCGTATGTTAACTACACTGGAATTAAAATAAATAATAAAATGTGTGCACTCTTATACCAAGTTTGAAAAATAAAAAAGACTGGAAGATCTAAAAAATGATTATGGAAGAGCTGATTTTTATTTTCTTCTTTATACTTTCCTGTGATTTTCAAATTTTTCTATAATGAACTTAGAATTCTTTTAGATAACGTAAATTACTCTTATAGAGAAGCGTGCTTCCATTAGCAACTCTGTTTTTCAATTATTTTTGTTACTTATATTGGAATTAAAAACTCGTTACATATATTAAATGTAACAGTTTTAAAGCTCAGAGTATATATGCTCCCAACTGCTTTTAAAATGAAATTGGAATTAGATGGAATAAGAGAATTGAGACTGGAAAAGCTCTCTGAGGGTGATGGCAAATGCATGAAATACCCTATTTCACATATTGCAAAATACCATACAAATGGTAATCTCGTGGACATATTTTGCACAATGCAATACAAATAAATTAAAATCTGACTTTAGATTCTCTCATAGATTTTAATACTAATGCAAAAAGTTTCTAAGTTTCAAATTGAGCTAAAAGTTTATTTTTACATTATATGAAAACGAAATAGGCAAATCGATACTGAGTAAGATTATGGAGGAAATAGTTTACCTGCCTAAGAGAGTGTACGTACTATTGTCAAATAGTGGAACCATCCTTTATATACTTACAATATATGTGTCAATTAACAATAGTCTAAGTATAGTTCTAAGCTCCACTTAATGACAGAGAAGAAGTGGAGAGAGTTTCCCCCATCTGACAGATTCTACTTTCTCTGCAATGACTCAGGCAAAATCATCTGAGAATGAGGGCCACTGTGAGGTTCCGGGATCAAGGAAGGTGGAGCATAAGATGACTTTGCAGAGAAAAGGACAGTGTGTCTACCAGAAAAATGTTATATTGCCATGGCTTAAAGGGTGGACTTAGATTACTTCAGTGATACAAATTGAATGGTCTCACTGAGCAAGCCGGACATGGAAAGATGCAAAGAGAAACAATTTTATTCTTCACCCCCAACTGCCCATCTGAATCCTCTTGGGTCTACTCTTCCTAATCCTTCAGATGAAATATTAGAAGGTCTTTTTTTAAATTTTTTAAAGTTTATTTTGAGAGAGAGAGTGAGAGAGAGTAGAGCAAGGGCAAAGAGAGAGATGGAGAGAGAATCCCAAGCAGGCTCTGCACCACCAGCAGAGCCCCACACAGGGCTCAAACTCATGAACCATGAGGTCATGACCTGAGTTGAAATCCAGAGTCAGACCATTCACCAACTAAGCCACCTAGGTGCCCCTAGGCAGCTCTTCTGACTGTGATCATTTTAGATAACAAAATGTCCTCTGGTCATTTCATCCCCAAATCACAACCTCAGTGTATAAATTAACAGGCCTAGAACTACTGTAATAAAACTCCAAACTTCATTGCAAGCTCAGATATGCTTTAGACCAAACGGCCTGCAGTGGGGACTGGGATATTCATCTCTATTTCTCCATTAGTGCTACTTCTCCCTGACCCCTACTCTGTTCCTCCACCACTTGGCTACTACTGGGCCGTCCAGAGTGGGAAGGCAGGGGGAGGGAAGGCCGTATTAGACTGACACAGATATAGACTGGTATAGGTTCCCTCTGGCTCTGACTGATGTATCCAGCTAACATTTAGTCTTTCACGGTAGCATCCGCAGCCTCCTCAGAAGCTCCCATGCTGGACCCTTCCAACCAGAATTCCTCTGTCTCAGATGGTGACACTCCTCTATTTATTTCTGAGAGAGAGAGAGAGAGAGCGTGAGCAGGGGAGGGTCAGAGAGAGAGGGAGACACAGAAACTGAAGCAGGCTCCAGGCTCTGAGGTAGCTGTCAGCACAGAGCCCGACGCGGGGCTTGAACCCACCAACTGTGAGAACATGACCTGAGCTGAAGCCGGACGCTCAACCGACAGAGCCACCCAGGCACGCCTAGATGGTGACACTCCTCTAAACCAGCCACCTACAATTCCCTTCTGCTTCTCTCTCCAGTGAAACGCCTGACCTCTTTTTGCTGAGGACACCTCACTGACTGCAGGAAGCCCTCTGGTTCAAGATTCCTTTCTAAACAAGCCACACTCACATTCCCACCATCAGTTTCACATTTGATCCCTGCAAAAATGCGGCTTTGGCCTGGCATAGGCCAGAAAGTGGTTATTTCCTAAATGCAGCCCTCTGCTGTGCTGATACACGATTCACTTTAGCCAGCCTCTCATTAAAGACTTTTTTCCCTAGGCATGAGTCTAATGTCTGTCTGTACCCCCAAGCTTCAAAAGATACCTATCAAAGATGACTATGAAGCTTTCAAATGGCTGGGGGAGGGGGGGGCGGGGGAGGAGGAAAAATTCACAGCTCAAGGTAAGTAAAAAATAAAGATCATAAAACCTGTTTTCATCTACCTCTTCAGGAGTCATGCATAGGGAGGGGTCAATAATTTCCTTTGGAATATGATTGCATTTGGCATCCTTGGTCCTGGGGCTTCAGTGAAAACTGGTACAGAGGGCTTTACTTAACTTTATCTTCCTTCTATGCAATGTTCCCAGGACTACTCAGCCTCCCAGTTGGAGAGCAAGATGGCTGGTTTCGATTTATGTCAAACAGGAATGATGAAAATAGAGTGGCAAGGAGATTTGGGCCCTGGCAAGGGTGACTGAAGAGAAGCACCATGGAATAAAAGCTGGATAAGGAAGATAATAAGGTCAGTGGACTAAAAGGCTCAGGAGGTTGGAGAGTGTAGAAGGAATGGTTAAGCAAACATTCTGGAAAGATACTTTTAGCAGCTGACTAGCTAAAGAGAATACAGATGAGAAAGGGTTGAAGAATCTTTGGGGTTTGCAGCCTGGCAGACTGGCCAGTGGTTATGGAGTTGCTGGCAAGTGTAGAATATTGCAGAGGTGAGCTGATTTTCAGGGCATAGTGATGACTCCACCTTGAACAAGCTGAACTTGAGACGACAATGAAGACATCCAAGTGGAAATATCACTGGAGAGCTGGTGCTCCGAAAAACAGGGTTCAAGATGTACCCTTAAGAGCCAGGACCAGAGGTATTATTGGGAGACAGAGGACTCAATGCCTTCCCCAAAGGAGAAAGTAGAAGGCAGAATGCAAAGGTTGAGGACCACTAGGGAAATGCACCTTGTTAAAAGCAAGGGGTATAAAGAGGACCTGTTAACAGAGAGGAAACAGCGCTCTGTCATCCAAGAGAAAGAGCTGCATTTGAGAGTCAAGCTAATCTGTTCTGAAGAGTACTTCATCCAAAAATACCTCTTCTTCTTCTTCCTTCCTAATTACCTTTATTGCCTGGTTATGCAGCTAAATCTCCTCCTACCTCTCAAGCTTCGTTTCCACAACCATTAAAGGAAGGTAATAATTGTATTTGCCTTTTACGGCTGTGGTAAGGAGACAGTGAGGCAATGGGTGATGTGCCTGGTGCAGAGTACAAACCCAACAAGTGTGAGCTATCCTTAGTATTGGCATGATTTGCCATATTGGCCTCTAATCAACGGTCACTCTTTTACAAGATAAGTATATCAAACTTATTTCCAGAGGCTTTGTGTTTTGTTCTCTTTTTTGTTTTTTTTGCCTCTCAATTTCTAGCTCTTCCCTCTGATAAAAATGGCACTGGGAAGAGAGACTAATTCAAACGCTGAGATCGCTAATACTCTGGCATGGTTAAATAAATATGCTGTCATCGTGATACTGGTTTGATTTTCAAGTCTAAAGTTCAGAGGTCACTATTTCCTCTTAGGGACTATGCCTACAGTTCAGAGACATCACCACCAGCTGATTGATGCTTGCAGAATTATGATATTTGTTTACTGTATTAGTTTTCTATTGCTGTATAACAAATTATAACAAATTTAGTGGCTTACAACAATATCCCTATACTAGGTCACAGTTCTGTAGGTCTGAAATCTGGGCACAGCGTGGCTAGGTTCTCCGCTCAGAGGCTCACAAGGCTGAAGTCAAAGTGTCAGCTACAGTTCTCATATGGGGTTCAGGGTACTTGCTCTTAGAAGCTCACTAGTTTTTGGTAGAATTCAGGTCTTTGTGGTTGTAGGACTGAGATCCCTAATTTCTCTCTAGTTGGTTGGCTGGGGACCTGGCTCAGTTTCCAGAAGCAGATCCTTTCCTTTGGCAGTTCACTACTTAGCTGTATGCTTTATTCCGGGCCAGCAGAAATGTTTCTCTCTCCTAAAGGAATCACCTGATTAGAGCAGGCCCACCCAAATAATCTCCTTTTTGCCATATAATATATCATCATCAATAAATTGATATCACATCATATTCATATGCATTCAAAGAGGAAGAGATTATACAAAGACAAGGCTCACTAAAGGTGATCTTAGAATTCTCCACGCCACATTTACCTAGGGAACAGCTTATGTTTCAGGCACTGAACAAAGCACTGTGGGTACAAAGATAGATTTGGTGCTGCCTCGAAGTTACTCATGCTCTAGGTCACACTATCCAGTACAGGAGCCCCTAGCCACATGTGGTTATTGAGCACTCAAAACGTGGCTAACCCAAATTATGAAGTGTCGTAGGTGTAAAATGCACACTGGATTTCAAAGACTTAGTACACCCCCCCAAAATTGTGAAATATCTCATTAATACTCATATATTAATTACATATCAAAGTGGTAACATTCAGGATATCTTGGTTTCAATAAACTACATTATTAAAAGTAATTGCATCTTTTCCTTTTCACTATATTTTAGTGTCTACTTAAATAAATACATAAATACATAAATGTAACAAATGTAGCTCCCACTATTGGGCAGTTCTGGTCTAGACCAAAAAAACCCCAAGCACTTCCACATGTACCAGATGTCATGAGAGGAGAAGCCAGCGGTGTTCTGGGCACAAAGAAGGAGAGGTCAGCTTCGCTGGGTAAGAGAGTGCTAATAGGAAAAGGTTTTGACCATGTGATTTCCATTCATAGCAGTAGGCGAGAGAGAGCGTACTCCTGCCCCAATCCTTTCCCAATATGCAGAAATTCTTTATATCAAGCTGCAAAGTCACTACTGCTAGTGACTTGTTATTTATTTATTTTCCCTTTTTTAACTTAGAAGACACAATTCAGAGGAAGATTCTGAAACAAACACAAATGCCCAAATGTAAGCTAACGCTTTCCTAACAACTTTAACTGTCCTCCGTCCACCCAGACGTTCTTCTTTCGCTCAGACCCCCAAAAACAGAGCAACTCTCCCTCTGACCTGCTTTGTAGGGTCCGAAATTTCAAGGCTGTCATTGAGAGCAGCCAGTCTTCAAAAGTCCTCGCAGGCAGTGTTTCTCTGGTCTTTGATCTCACCAATAGAGGGCAGCTATTACCAGCTTAATTACAGAGTAGTTAATACCTTCTTGGCCCTCCCAATTAGTTCAAAGAGCTCTCTTTGGCTTCCTTGACTTTTGACAAATCACCAAAAGAAATGTTGAAATGTGATCTGTAAAAATTTTTTCTATAATGGCCTTTTTTCCCAGTGGGAGATTCCCTTTCAGTAATCATTTTAGACTAGATCCCACTTCCCATAAAGACCCATGTAAATAATGTCTACTTTTGAGACAAATATTTTTATGTGCAAATAGTTAATACCTGTTATGAATATACTATGCATCAGATGTTGTGCTAAGCATTTATATCATCTCATTTAATCTTTATAACTCGAAAAGGTAATAACAGTAATAATTATTGAGAATTTGCTATGTGCTAGGTACTTTTCTAATCTTTATTTGTGATGAAGTTAATTTCAGGATTAAATGAGATAAAATATGGTAAGTGCTAACAACAATACCTGGCACTAGGAGATGTGCTGAGTAAATGTTCACTAATTTTTAATCCTCACAGAGATCCTGTGTCTTAAGTATTATTATTTCTATTATTATATTATCATTATTATTATTTCTATTTTACAGAGAAATAAATTGAAGCTTGAAGAGCTTAAGTTTGTTGCTTTAGATCAGTTGTTCTCAAACTTTAGCAGACACCAGAATCAACTGGATTGCTGAGGCCCACCCTTGAATTTCTGCTTCAGGGATCTGGGGAGGAAGCCAGGAATGTGCATTTCCAACAAGTTCCCAGTGAGGCCATGATGCTGCTCAGGGACTGCCCTGCTCTGGATCACAGAATTAAGAAAGACTTCACTCTACCCATTCATGCTCTTGACCACAACTCAACACTCTCTCTTTGTCATCTTATGTTAATGGAGCTTAAAGTGTCTACAAAAGATAAAAAGGACATTATATAATAATTACAGGTTCTATCCATCAGGAATACCTAACAATTACAAATGTCTACGCACTGAATTCTGGAGCACCCAAATACATAAACAATTAATCACAAACATAAGCAATCTTACTGATAAGAATGTGCCATTAGCAGGGGACTTTAATACTCCATTTACAGCAATGGATAGAGCAACTAGACAGAAAGTCACTAAAGAAACAATGGGCCTGAATGACACATTGGACCAGGTGGACTTGACAGATATATTTAGAACTCTACATCCTTAGGCCATGGAATTCACTTTCTTCTCAAGTACACATGGCATATTCTCCGAGATAGATCATATACTGGGTCACAAAGCAGCCCTCAATACATATAAAGGATTTGAAATCATACCATGCACATTTTCATATCACAATGCTATGAAACTTGAAATCAACCACAGGAAAAAGTTAGGAAAACCTCCAAAATCATGGAGGTTAAAGAACACTCTACTAAAGAACAAATGGGTCAACCAGGCAATTAGAGAAGAAATTTAAAAATATATGGAAACAAACGAAAATGAAAATACAATAATCCAAACTCTTTGGGATGCAGCAAAGTCAGTTCTAAGAGGAAAATACATTGTAATCCAGGCCTATCTCAAAAAACTAGAAAAAGTGCAAATACAAAATCTAACAGCACACCTAAAAGAACTAGAAGCAGAGCAGCAAGAACACCCCAAACCCAGCAGAAGAAGAGAAATAGTAAAGATCAGGGCAGAAATAAACAATATAGAATCCAAAAAAACAGTTGAACAGATTAATGAACCCAAGAGTTGGTTTTTTGAAAAAAATAAAATTGATAACGAACTTAGACTTCAAATTATAAAATTATACTCTTTTAAAATTTTATAATCAATCTAACAACTGATCAAAGGCAAGAAATTTAAGCTGTCTAACAGTATAAAATGGTTGACTCACACTATATATTGAGAAATCCTGACCTAAACAAGGTATCAACTCCCCTACTAAGAAGCCTGCCATTCATAATCCCTTATTAGGAAGGGTCTTTTGCTCACTTCCAACCACTACATATGCTGGCAAAGATGAATAATATCTCTTCTAAATATACACGGAGACCTTCCCAGGCAAATTATGGCTTCTTAAGTGAAGGAATACACAACACCTCACGTTCAGGGTTTTCTCCAGGGAGGAAAAGACGGTTATGGGACTAAGAAGAATTCACAAAGGGTTTAGTTAGAATAACAATGTTTCTATTCTTTTAAAAAAAATGTGAAACAATTCTGGCAAAATGTTGAGGTTAAAGCTGGTTGATAAGTACACAGATGTTTATTACATTATTCTCCACATTTTTCAGAATCTTTGGATTATTTTCTAAATACATACTTTAAAAGGCCCTCTGCTAGTTTCTAGCTGGTAGGGAAAGCACACAAAGGAAAACCAGACACAGCCCCACCTCCCATGACGACCACTGCCCTGTGAAGAAGGTGGTCCTGAATCAAACAACCATAGTGAGTAGAGTTACAGACCGGGCTGTTATGCAAGGCTAAGGTTCAGAGGATGAGGAAGGTTTTCAACTCTCATACTTGACCTAGACTTAGAGTCCAGGAATGCTACCTGAGGAAGTGGAAATTCAGCTATGTGCTGAAGGACATGTAAGTGTTAACTTGGAGCAAGTGGGTTGCAGCACAGAGAAAACTGTAAGAAGTCCAAGTGTGGGGAAGGAGCAAGGAGTTTTCAAAGGAATGAAGGCATGTCTGTGGGCCTGAAGAAAAGTGAGTGTGCAAAAGGATGACATGAGATGAAGTTCCAGACATGGATGAAGGGTGGGCTATATTGAGGATTTCGGATTTGATTAGTGCGTTGTCAGAATGTGATGATGATCATTTGGAAATAGGCTGAAACTATAAATATTAGAGCCTCGGCTCTTAAGCATCTATAGTATAACAAGTGCTATACTGGCAAACTGGCTCTCCCAGTTAAAAAAAAAAAAATCCTGCTTGGAATGTTTGCGAATTTCTGTGGTGTAAATACTCCCACCATGCCTGATTCTGATTTCAAGTCATCCACATGATGTTACAAAACATGGAGTTGGGAAGAGATGTGGTGTAGACAGGCTCTCATGAGCTGATATAAGCCAGTTTCTGTTCACCATTGTATTATACCTCAATTCTAGACAAACTCTAAATAGAAATAATGCTGTGTACTTGGTATTAGTGAGAAACAAGCAGGTGTTGGCAGCAGACAGAATACAATCAATATTTTCACAGAGAATATAAAACGTTCTCTTATTTTATGAAGGAAGTCATCAGACGAGTTTTGGATTTTGCCATCTGATGTAATCAAATTAGAACAAACTATGATTTCAATCTAACCTTACGTTTATAACCCTCATTCATCCTTTGTTTCCTTGTGCATAAAATGAAGAATCCCTTGAAGGGATAGAATCTTTATTTTATGAAATGAGGTCTTTTATAATCAAGCTCTAATTTATGCTCATTAAGGGTTACAGTTTTCTAGTTTCATTGTCAGGGTATGGAGGAAGAAAAAAAAGTAGCCATCTGCTTGCTAGTGGTTGCTAACTCATAAAATGAAATAGCCCCTCTTCTCTGTATGTCAGAGAATCGCCAGTGAGGCTGGTTAAGTGATTTGACTTTACATTTTCAACACCTAGTCCTTAGCCAAATAAGAGGAGACATCTAATAGATCAAATAGTTATATAACTAAATAAAACATTCTTTTTTTTTTTTTTAAGTTTTCTTTATTTTGAGAGAGAGAAAGAAAGCCCAAGTAGGGGAGGAACAGAAAGAGAGGAACAGAGAAAATCTGAAGCAGGCTCTTTGCTGTTGGAGCAGAGCCTGATACAGGGCTCGATCCCATGAACTGTGAGATCATGATCTGAGCCGAGATCTAGTTGGACACTTAACCAACTGAACCCCCCAGGCGCCCTAAATAAGCATTCTTTATATCTAGAATATCCATCAGAACATGGTATTAATTCTACAATTAAAATTTTAGACACCTGATATTCTAGAGCCACTCAAGGTGATGGCCTACTATGTATGAGGTCCTTGAATGTACCTAACTTTCTGAGGAAGTTTAAAAGAAAAAAATTTCAATGTTATCTCATGAATCCCAACTTGGTATATTGTAGGTATTTTCAGTACCTTTTAAAACCAGATTGTATAGAAAGCAGAATTTCCTGATTGTGAAGGTTTTTTAGTATATGTGCTGCCGAAGCGAGCACTGTGAAGGTTTTTTAAAGACTGCACTGTAAGAGTGGTCTCCTTGATAGAGGATATAAGGTGGAACCCTCCAGTGTCATTGATGAGGCACTACAATAATTTCCCTTATAATATATTCCTATGTGATTCATTTATTGCATGAAATAAAAGTGAATAGTAGCACATGCTTGTGTGGTATATCATTTGAAATCTCTCCAAGGACCTGTTATTACTTTAAAAACATTCCATTACAATAATTTATCATGAAATCGTATTCATGTTTGCTTCAAGGGCTATACTTGGAGCCCTAAAGAGCCACCCAGGGGCATAGGCCACGGACTGGCCATATTGCTCTGGGAAATCTTCTAAATTTTTATTATGGACATGAATTTTCACACTTATTCCAAATTAGGGAAAATAGTAGAATGAATTACCATGTACCCATCACCTGGCTTCAATGTCAGTTCATAGCTGATCTTGTTTATCTTTACCCCTACCCCCTTCCCATTCATCCAACCCCTCACTGAATTCCTGAGAGCTTTCAAAGGAAGTTAAGAATCTTATCCTGTGGCAGTAACGACTACTCACATTCCCTTCTGGAGACTAGACTTTCTTGTAACCTCACAGCTAATCAAAGAAGGAATAGACACATTTTTCCAAGGCATTCTATTTACATGCTCAGGGTTTTTCATCAATCATATGAAAGACTGTGACATTTTCAGTTCAAATTAAAGTGACTCATCAAGCCAGAGGGGTGGGTCATTGAGGACATACGACACCTTCCAGTTTAACCTGCTTTTTGACTATGAACACCTGTATAGTCATCTTGCAATAAATCTCTTCCTGACCCATCTGTAATGAAAGATTCTGTTTACCAAATCCTGAACCCTACCAGTATAGAAAGAAATGGTTTCAATATTTATTGCAGGAATCCTCAATTTTTGGAGAGTTTGAATTTGAATCAAATTCAAAAGCAAGTTCATACCTTTACTTTAGAAGTAAAGCAAACCATTGGAAAAAGCATTGGAAGAGAAAGAGACTGATTCTTTCAACCAGAAATTCTGTTATCTATCAATTTTTCTTCAACAATCAAGCAAGTCTCCAAAGATGTATGTATTAGAATGTTGTTCACAATATATTATTAGGAAAACACTTGACACAACTATCCAACAATAGAAGACTGTGTAAATAAATAATGGAATATTCACACGATGGAATATTATGAAGCCTTAAAGAATGATGGGTAAATATTTGTGATGTTAATAATAACAAAAAATGTTATCTTTAATAAATAAATTATAAACACAAACGAAATGACAGAAAAACCTACAGATGAAAAGAGACTTAAGAGACATATTAATCAACTGCAATATATTGTATCACCCTTATAAGTTCAAGTGTGCATACACATACACACACAAGTTGAGGACATTTAAACAATGACCATATATTGAATGATACTATGGAAATTTTTATGATGATTTTTTAAATGTGATAATGGTAAATTATTACTTATTAAGTTCTATATTCAGAGATGAAATATTATGTTGATGGTGTTATAAAGCTATGGAAGAAACAAGAGTCACAAAGTTTGAGGGTTCATTATATTCTACTCTCTAATTATGCACATGTTTAAAACTATGCATCATAACAATATTTTAAGTTATGAAATAGTATATATTCTGTGATCCTATTCCTTAGTTTATTTTAGATATCTTTTCTCTTATTCTTCTACATTTAAACATGACTTACCTTTTTAAAATAGACATAATGCACTTTTTGTAATAAAGAATTTAACACCTTGAACTAATTTATGCTAGACATTGATCACCCAAAATTTGCTGTTTTCCCATTGTTTCTAATACATCACTGAATATAATAGTTCATAAACTGTTAAAAATAACAATGTAAGACATTATTATCTCAAACCAAAATTGTTGATCTTCTTTTAATCTAAGTACCAAACATCAGTTATGAACCCACTTTTCTCCTGTGCCCAGGGAGCAATTCATGCCTGAAGCAAGCAAAGAGATAAACACAGCTCTTTTGAAATCTCGGGCTTACAAAGCTAGACCTTTATAAACAAAATAAGGAAGAAAGTTCCTAACAGGTGAGTACAGAGAAAAAACAAAAACTTTATATAAATGATTTGGGTAGCTTATAAAGTTCTAGGGACAATTTTGCCTAAGTTAGTAAGAAAATGTGATTTTTTCAGGTGCTAGTTTTGCTTTTGCTCTGTTAAGGAGGCTAGATTTACTTTGGATAGGGAAAAAGTAACTCACCAAGAAACTACATTTTCAAAGTCCTACAAGAGGCATTTAAGCCTCAAGTGGAGCTTTTACAAAGTGACCATACGCACACAAAATGGAATTAGGATAAACTAAAGTATTTGTCAGTATAGAGCCTCTGTTGATGAGCATGCTATGCCACGTACCTTGCTCATACTTTTAAAAACTCAACGACAGCTCCTGTGTGCAGGAAAGAAAGCAGTTTGGAAATTGGACTTTTATGATTCTGCTTGTGTCCCCAAAGGCTCCATAGTTTTTAGCCGACTAGGAAATTCTGCTTTGCTTATAATGTTGACCTCCCTTCCCTGGCCCTCTCAACTACAGGCCCTGAACCCCATTTTAGGTCATTGAATTCTGTCTCACACAAGCTCCTGAACCCAAGAACATCTTCTGTCCAGAGTGTGTCTTCACATCACCAGACAGTGGGATCTACAACGGGTCTTACACCTTGTCCTGTTGCCACATGGGTGCAGAGAGCAGGTGAACTGCTCCCTGACCCCTTCACCAATAGCGTTTCAGGTCATGTGTTTTGGTCTCCAGATTGCTCCCGGGTCAACTCCCAGAGAGAAGCCCTAAGTCTCAACCTTCTGTCTATTCCTCCAGTAACTGCAGCCTGAGAGGGCTGGCTCCCAGCATAAGGGACCACCTGGAGCCACACTGCCCCCTGGTGGATGCTGTTCTTCCTGCCTGGCAATCCCTACAGCCAGTCGACCCCTGGCTTCACCTGTGATACCCCAGTATCTCTCCTTAGGTGGGAGCTGAACATAATTTGCATTGTGGGCTATCCCTCAGTGGTGTGCAGACTGATAAATTTTCAGGCGTTTACAAGTTGGACTGTTAAACACAGCCATTATTAAAATTTAAATTGTATAAACATACAATTAATTTACATTAAAAGCAAAGGCCACAAACTCATCACTTCTCAGTAATCTTACTACATTTTACTCTTGCCTGTGTTTATGAGTTATTTACATCTATTGTTATCTGGATGGTGGAAATTACTCCACTTGTCAAATCATGGTTGAACCGTAACCACAGGTTGGCTATGAATACAAGAGTTCAGCAAAAATCAGTGAAAACGTAGGGAGAATCAATTGGCTATATGGAATTTAAAGGAGAGTATTGTATGTTTTATTATTACTTATAAATTGTGTGTTACACAACCTTTGTATCAGTAAAATTTATAAATGGATATCATTTTTTCCCCTAGAGAGCTTATTGTTAACCATTTCAAAGCATGCTGCAGTAGCCCTTCCTCCCACTCAGGACCACTTCTGTATGTAGACTGATTAAAGGCTCCTAGTTCTGTTATCTCCCATTACTAACTATAGATGGTGGGACTCTCACATCCAACCTCCTCTTGTTTTCTCTTGTCCACGTTGACGGACATCCACTGGCATAACACACCTGGCCTTGTCTGTTCCTTTAGACATCGCCTCCACTCCCACCTCGGGAGGTAAACTGACTTGACCTGCTTGGTGAGTTTAGAGGGAGAAAGAAGTCACGCATGGCCTAGCTCTGGCTTCTGTTCCTTTTCTTAGGGAATATTGACAGGAGACATTTTTCTGCGCCTTGTCTTATTACTCCTGGTTCAAACATTAAATGCCAAATAGGAATGCTATTTAGGGGGCCCCTGAGAAACTCCAAAAGGGTCCTTTCCCATCAGCTTTTGCTCCGGTGGTCCCAGAATGCCTCATGGCTGCGCCCATGTGTATTGGTACGCATAAGCCTTTCCTAAGATTCAAAAACTTGAATGGCAAATTCATCTGATTCTAATTCCTTTTATTACCAACATGTGTCTGTGATAATAATAACGCTGACACACAATTGGGCATCTTTTATATGCCAGATATTGTGAGTACATAGACAGAAGAACAAGTCTTTTAATGACCTAGAACGTTTAACTTTCTCCCAAAGTCACAAAGTGACCAAGCTAGTTGTCTCATTGCAAAGTCCTTGCTCCATGATACTTCCTCTTCCTTTTCTTTCTCTCTCCTCTCCTTCACCCATCCTTCTACTACCTTCCCTCATTTCCACATTTTCTAGCCCTTTGACACAGAAAACCTAGACAGCATTTGAAACCTCAGATCACAGTATTTGTGTGCATATGTACATTTACATATGTGTGTGTGTGTGTATAAATATACATATAAAATCCCAAAAAATCTTACCCCAACAGCTGGACTTAAGAACTTTGGCAGCAAGCAGAAGGAAAGTTGTGGCTGTCTTTTTAGTATCCTCCTCAGGTTTCTGATGAGGAATGGCCAGCATACATTCAAGATCCTAGGGGAGGAGGTCACAAAGAAAATAGTGTGTGAGAGAGATCACAAGACTTCATCAAGCTGGGGTCTGTCCATGCTTGACCTGGGGACTGTGCTCTATGTGGAAAATGTAGCCTTTCCTTAAATGGAGTGTTTGCTGTTACTTCCGAATTAAGGTTTCTTTCCCTAGGGTCAATAGTTATGTAATAGGTTCAGGGATTGAGCAAACAGTTTACAAATTACTTGGGGAATGATTGAGGAAAGCAGGGGAATACACACTCTCTCTCTTTCTCTCTCTCTCTCTCTCTCTCGATGGCGGTAATATCACTTCAAGGGGATGAAAATTGGTTCTTGGGGGAGAAGGTGAAAAAAACTCGCTCTTTTTATTTTTTTAATGTTACTTTATTTTTGAGAGAGAGACAGAAAGACAGAGCGTGTGAGCAGGGGAGTGGCAGAGAGAGAGGGAGACACCTAATCCAAAGTAGGCTCCAGGCTCCAAGCTATCAGCACAGACCCTGACCTGGGGCTCAGACCCATGAACCGTGAGATCATGACCTGAGCCAAAGTCAGAGGCTCAAATCAACTGAGCCACCCAGGAGCCCCTCACTCTTTTTAAATAAAAATCACAGAAAATACTTACCTACATATGGCACCTAAACAAACACACAGGATATCTATGGTATTAATATGTCATAGAGGGAATATTAAGAAAAACATGTTTAAAAAATCTCCTTATGGGAACAACAATTTTCTTTAACAGTTGAAGAGCACTGATGTGTATAAAGAGCCTCACTGAGTATGTGACTCAAGGTAGATATTCAATACATGTGAATTGTAGTTGTTACTATCATGGTTAATTGTTATGACTGTCCTACAAACTCACTAAAGAACTATGTCATCCCATCATGGGATGGAGAAGGGTATACTGTGGCAAGATCCCAGATGAAGTTAGTTTAGAGTGGATCCTGAATAAGCTAGAGATCCAGGGTTCTAGAAAACAAGCAGATTCTGGGGCGCCTGGGTGGCTTAGTCGGTTGAGCGTCCGACTTTCGCTTGGGTCATGATCTCGCGGTTCGTGGGTTCGAGCCCCACGTCGGGCTCTGTGCTGACTGCCAGCTCGGAGCCTGGAGCCTGTTTTGGAGTCTGTGTCTCCCTCTCTCTGACCCTCCCCTGCTCACGCTGTCTCTCTCTCTCTCCCTCCTAGAAATCAATAAAAATATTAAAAAAAAAAAAAAAGAAAAAGAGAACAAGCAGATTCTTACACACCACTGGAGTACCTCTGGATGCCCAAAAACATTTGTTCAGGTGTTAAAATCTGAAGAACAAGGCATGGCACAGATGACTGTAGGAAGTGTACAGGCTACCAGATTGCCCATTTAATCTTCTGGGGAAAGGAAATACTCCCAAATTCCAATTCTTCCCAGCCACGTACTCCACCATCAAGTTTTGCACACATGCCCTGTTTCTTGTTACAGAGGACCTGACTTCAGGAGGCATTCAATAATTGAGTTAATATAGGGTTGGGGTAAATGTTGAGCAACTTCTTAGGCATGCTCCATGTGCTGTGCATGATGGAGGAAAACTAAATTAGCCAATGTTTATTCTTAAAACCTACGTCTATGCTACTTTGAAGTGGCTTCATACATAGTATCTTATTAAATCAACACAATAAACCTGTTAGGTCAGTAATCTATCCCCACTTGAAGGATAAAGATGCTAAGGTTTGTAGAGGTCACTTATTTGTCCTCTTTAGCTAACAAGTAACAAGTAACAGAGCAAGGTTCCTTTCTCTTATACTACACTACTTCTAATAATCCTTTCCTACAGAGGAAGAGGACACATGAAATGGTAAAGCTATGGAGGAAAAGTCAAGCATTGAGACTTGGAGATCTCCTTGTAAGGGATGTGGTAATGTCTGTGAATTAGCACAATCAAGTCATGGAAGAAGGGATGTTATCTTCATGGGGTATAAACCTGGCACATGGCAGAGCCTCCTGAGGCTGGTCAAAGTCATCAACTGTCAAGTTACAGGGAAACGAAAGCCCATCAAAATAGAGTATGGAAGCATCTCAAGATGATGTGAAATTTGGGACATAAAAGACTTAGGCACAAATGTTCAGAACAAAAATATGACATGAAAAGTAAATGACTAGGTACACACTTGGCACAAATTTTTATTTCAGGGCAATAGCTTCAAATGTAGGAATGACAGATATTTGACTAAGAATGAAGAGAAATTTTCAAAGACTGAAAAGAATGTGTTTAGTCAGATACCAATTCATCTGGCCAAAAGGGCTGTAAATGGAAAACAGATGGGAAAGGAGAAAAAAACACCTAGATAAAATTGAAATGTGTTTCCATGAATGACATCAAGGAGGGCCTGGGAAGAATTTCAACAGTGAGGGAGGTGCCGAGTGATTCAATAAGAAAACAATCAGGAAGGACATCAGAAACAAAATGTAGGTAGCAGATGTCCAGATATCATGCAAAGAACATAAGCAACAGAGCAACTTTGATATTAAAGCACAGGGCAACCAACAAGACCTCACAGATACCACTGAGAGTTGGTGAGATGGAACAGATCCATGGGAACACAGTGATAGAAGGGTGTGCTGAGCACAAAGACCTGTTGGAAGTAGATGGAGCAGCACTGTAGGCTGTGACAACAATAAACTCAGAGGACTCTCTGAACACTAGGATGAAGATGAAAGGAGAGAGGAATAGAAGTGATGTTTTCATGGAAGCAGAGCTGAGCCACATGGAGGAAATCCAAAAAATTGGCAGAGCACATACAATGGAGACAACATTTGGATACCTCATTCAGATAAAAGCAATTTTTCACTTTCCTTCCTACAATTTCATGTCCTAGAGGGTATAGGCAGTAACAGAAATAATTGTGCTCTATTTCCAACCAATGGGAAGAAGCCATTCGTTAGAATGGAAGGGATGGGAACCTGGAAGAATGTGGCCACATCATTTTCAAAGTAAGGCAAGACTGAGCTGGATAAAATGTGTACAGAGTATTTTAGGAAGCTAGACTTCAACATTTTTTTAAATACAGGCATAATTCCACAAGTTTCCAAAAGAAGACAAAACCAGGAAGTGCTCTGAAATATGACCTTGGGCTATTCCAATGAGGAAGAAAAAGATGGGGAGATTCTTAAAAAAAAAAATTAAAGTGATGGCACAGACCTCTTTAAGCTACAACACAGAATAAACATTCAGAAACATGGAGGCAAATGATGACTCTACAAGAGTGACATGGAACCACACAAACAGTAGCAGGAATGTTAAAATCCTGGAGGAATCAAAGCATGCAAAAATGGTAAGGACCTGAGAAAAGTGTTATGGGACCAAGGGAATTACAATAATGGATAGTAGTAAGGTTATACTGTTTTTCTCAAATGATATCACATTTCTCTAGGCTCTGATTAGCACTCTGATTGTGAGGTTGAAAACACAAGTGCATAAGAGTATGGTGAAATCCAAGTTTGGGGGAAATGTTACTGATGCCTTTGGAAATCTAATCTGGATCCAGACTTAGTGGTCAACAGTCTGCGGATCAAGTGGCATACATGTGCCCATCTGCAAACTTTCTTCTTACTAACGGTATTCAGCAAGTTGATCTTCAAATTATTGTAGAAGCTACAAGATATCACTGTTTTGGGACAGAAGAATTTCCACCAGTTGCATTCTCTCTTTACTATCAGTTTTAAAACTGGATACTTCTAGGGGCCCCTGGGTTGGTTAACTGTCCAACTCTTGATTGTGGCTCAGGTCATGATCTTACCACTGTGAGCTTGAGCTCTGAGTCGGGCTTCCTGCTGGGTGTGGAGCCTGCTTAAGATTCTTCCTCCCTCTCCCTCTGCCACTCTAAACAAACAAATAACAAACAAAACTAGATACATCTAATTGAAGGCGTTAACACTAGCTACAGAAGGATAGTCCTCAGCAGGATCCTGTTTATACCCATAGGTCAAGAAATCTTACTTAATTAAGGTATTCCACCTTTACCAATGAAAATCGAAATATGTTGGAGTTTCTTAAAAGTTGCCTAGAGTGGTTTCTCTTGAAAATACTTGCAAAAATGAGTGCCATCTTTTATAATAACGATGGAGTTAGCTCATAATCAATACACCATTTCTTTAAGCTTATTTATTTTGAGAGAAAGAGCCCAGGTACAAGTGGGGAAGGGTCAGAAAGAAAGGGACAGAGAGAACCCCAAGCAGGCTCCACACAGTCAGCATAGAGCCCAACACGGGGTTCAGGTTCAAGCTCATAAGCCATGAGATCATGACCTGAGCTGAAATCAAGAGTCAGACACTTAACCGACTGGCACCCCTCAATACATCATTTTTTCAATTTCAAGAATAGGCAAAACTAATCTGGGAGGATATGAATCATAACAGCAGCTACCAGGATAGATGGAGCAGGGATAGAATGGAAAGGTACCCTAGTGAACTTCCTAGGATGATGGCATACTCCAGTTTTCAACTGGGATATTGGTTACATGGATGTATATATTTGTCAAAACTCATCAAACTATCACTGTATGCAATTACTCCCCTATAGAATACATAAAAAGAGTATAATAAATCTGGACAGCAAGGTGAAAAGAAAAAAGAATGATTATTCTATGATGACTTGACAGTAATTAAATGAAGTTAACATAGACAAGGAACTAGAGAAAAGTAGAGGCTCAGAACTTAAAATTAGCAGTGCTCTTGAAGTAAATTTAGGAAAAAGCAAGTTTCACCAATGCCCTTGAGTTGTTAATTTCCCATTGGCCAAGTTTTCCACATTGTGAAGAAATAGCATCACTACCTTTTGTCCAAGTACTAGTGGTTTACAAACTTCCATGCACATAAATATTACCTTGGGTGCTTGTTAAAAATGAACTTTCTAGGGTGCCTGGGTGGCTCAGTAGGTTAAGTCTCCGACTTCAGCTCATGTCATGATCTCATGGTTCACAAGTCTGAGCCCCACATTGTGCTCTGTGCTGACAGCTCAGAGCCTGAAGCCTGCTTTGGACTCTGTTTCTCTTTCTCTCTCTCTCTCTCTCTCTCTCTCTCTCTCTCTCACACACACACACACACACACACACACACACACACACACACACACACAAATAAACATTACAAAATATTTTTTTAATGTAGTTTCTGGGTCCATACCTGGAAATTGTGGCAAAGTAAATCTATGTTAGTGCCTAGGAATCTGTATTTAATTATATCCTTGGTGAATTTTTTTTTAATATTTATTTTTAGAGAGGGAGAGAGAGAGACAGACAGAGACAGAGAGACAGAGTGTGAGCAGGGGTGGGGCAGAGAGAGAGGGAGACACAGAATCCAAAATAGGCTCCAGGATCTGAGATCATGACCTGAGTCGAAGTTGGACACTCAACCGACTGAGCCACCCAGCCATCCCCCTTGGTGAGTTTGATGTACAAAGTCCAGGGACCTACACTTTGAGAAATACTTCATTTCATAACCAAATCACAAAACTAGCCACTACTTATTCTAATTTCAGGCTTTCCAGGCAACCTTCCGATAATAAGTCATTTTTCCATGCCCTCACAGAAAAAATACTTTGCTTATAACAACACATGTATTCCAGCTCATGTGACAGCACTCTTTCTCATTCTAGATAATAAATAGGCATTGGTTTTGTAGTTAGAGTTTGATGAGCCTCCGAAATATTGACCTTCGCCTTATAAACGGATGTGTTACCATATGATACTGAAGAACTGTGCTTCTGGAATTGTGAGAAACAGAAATGTGATGTGTTCCAAATCTACCAAGATAAGGAGTATTTCCAAAATTTCCTCTTTAAAGAAATTCTATGCCCAACATCATTAAGGATGTTATGTTCTCTCTTTTTTTCTAATTAATAAATTTTATTTTTTTAGAGCAGGTTTAGATGCCCAGCAAAATTAAGTAGGAAGTACAGAGGGTTCCCATATATCCCCTATCATCCCTGACAACACAACCTTCCCTCTATGGACATTCTGTACCTCAGCTGTATATTTGCTATGTCCAATGATGCTATACTGACACATCATTATCACTCAACGTTCATAGCATAAATTAGGGTTCACTGTTGTCATACATTTTAAGGGTTCTGACAAATGTTATGTTCTTTTAAGCAACTGAACTTAATAAGTGTTAAGAATAATAACTTAATAAGTTATTAATAATAACTTAATAACTTAGTAAGTATTAAGAAACTTAATAAGAATGTAAATTAGTATTTTCATTCTAAACTAATTCAATGGATTTTTCAATGATTTGTGTTATGGTTTTCTGACTCTAAATAAATGTTCATTATTGACATTTTGGAAAGTGGGAACATATAAAAAAAAATTACCAGTTATTCTACCACTCTGGGCTAACCACCGTGAACATTCTAATTTTTGTCTTCAAGTCATTATTCTCTCTTTACGTACATGTATTTTTTAATTTTTTAAATTTTTTTAAAATTTTATTTGGAGAGAGAGCCAGCACAAGTCAGGGAGGGGCAGAGAGAGGGACAGAGAGAGAATCCCAAGCAGGCTCTGCACTGTCAGCGCAGAGCTCAATGTGGGGATTGAACTCATGAGCCATGAGATCACGACCTGAGCCAAAACCAAGAGTCAGATGCTTAACCGACTGAGCCGCCCAGGTACCCCTGTGTACATGTATTTATCATGGTGGGGTAATGGTTGTTGTTTAATTTTTTATTAAACTGGGATTATACCACATAAATCTCCTAAAATTGTATCATTGTATCATATTTAAATAATATTAACTCTCCTCTTATCTGATTTTATCTTTCTTTTTAGTATTTATCACCACCTTACATATTTGTTTGCCTATTTATTTTCTGTCCTCTCCTGAATGAGTATTCCAGGATAGTAGTTGATCCATGAGAGAGTTCTGTTCACGATGAAAAGCCAGTACCTATAATAGTATCTGACACACGTTATTTATATATATTTGCAGAATGAATAAATACATGAATGAATGGCATTTTATTCTGTCAGTAAATATGCTCCAAAATCGTGATTTATAATGATTAAGCAGTCATATACAATGTACTTTTTTGAACCATTCTCCTAGCATTCAATAGTAAGGCTACCCCACCTTCCCATTTTTATTATTATAATTAACAATGATATGTAAATCTAACTTACAAAAGGGAGATTTCTGAATATTTCCTTAGGACTAATACCTAGAAATAGAGTTATTATGTCAAAAATTATCTAAAAAATTTTGTTTATTCATTTATTTTTGAGGGAGAGCAAGAACAAGCAGGGAAGGGGCAGAGAGAGAGAGGGAGACACAGAATCCGAAGCAAGTCCCAGGCTCTGTGCTGTCAGCAGAGAGCCTGATGCAGGGCTCGAACCCATGAACCACGAGACCATGACCTGAGCTGAAGTCAGGTGCTTAACCAACTGAGCCACCCAGGCACCTCCAAAAATTATTTTAAAAAATCTTAAAGACCGTTTCGCATATTGCCAGCCTCCAAGAGTGTATAGGAAACCGAAATATGCCACTCCAAAATACGTCACTTATGCATAAGGATTATTTTGAGCTGGAGGCAATGAGAACCGACAGATGCAGAAAGAAGCCTACCTGGAGCTTCCCTTCTCTAACTAAAAGCAGGAACTTCTGGCAAATGAGGACTGCCATAACTCCCCTTTCCCAGGGAAGTTCTATAGCCATGGAAAGGACAGAAAGCAACACTGAGATGGACCTCCACAAACAAACCTTACTCCATTAGTTTCCCCCAAATATTTACCTTCCCACAGTTTGCCACCCTTAGAAGCCTACAACCCTTTCCCTTTATCCTATTACTTCTCTATGAATTTACTGTGCTTTGCTAAGATGTCACAAAAGCCCAAGTTCTAACCACTTCTTTGAGTTACTTGTCACTGAGTTCTCCTATGTGTATGTGCAATGCATGTGTTAATAAAATTCTTTTGTTTTTATCTTGTGAATTTGTCATTAGTTGGTCTAATCTGCAGGGTCCCAGTCAATGACCCTAAGATGGATGGAGGGAAAAAGCTGTCTTCCTTTCCTGTAAGTATAAAAGAGGAAGCTAACAAGACTTTTAAAGGCTTAGATCCAAATGGTACAGCATCACTCTCACTGATGGTTAAAGTCCAGCTTCGATATGGCAGGGGACTATACAAGCACATAAGGGCCAACAAGCCTAGTTCACTGGGAACATTTTTGTGCAACCATTACATCACCCTTTTTGGTTTCCCAGAGTTCTTGTGTCTTTTCTTTTGGTTGGATTATTTCAAAAAAATTTAGAGGAGAGGAAAAAAATAGTGAATTCTTCATTTTAATTCACCATCTTCAAAGTGGAAGTTGAGTATTTGCTTTGAAAATGGCTACGTACATTATTTTTGGTATTTATATTATTCTCTCTATATACGTGTGTGTGTGTGTGTAGTGTGTAATACATTTATAGTAATACTCATTCTCCAATCCCATCAATATCACTTAATTGAAAAAGTAATTTTTTTCTTTGAGAAGGAAATCCCTTAGAAAAAGAATATATTAAATTCCATAATTCAAAAAACATTTTTAAAATGCCTATTATAAACTGGTCCTACAATTAAGATGCACAGTAATATTTTTAATCCAATTCAATAGTCAGTAACCAAAGCATTTATATTTTTAAAGCATATTGAGCTCTTATTATATACATGGTACTGTAAGGTATAGAAACAATTATAAGACACAGCGCTGTCTTCAAGGGGTCTTGCAATATGGAAAATTATCAAATGTAATAAAAATGAACATCTAGTATCCACATGCAAAAGAAGGAAATTGGCCTTTCTATAACACTATATACAAATTTGACTCAAAATGGATCAAAGACCTAAACATAAGATCTAAAACTATAAAACTTCTGGAAGAAAACACAGGAGAAACCTTCATGACATTGGATGTGATGACAACTTCTTGTACATGACACCAAAAGCATAGGCTACCAAAAAAGAAAAATATATTGGACTTCATAAAAATTACAGTTTTGTGCATCAAGGTACACTGGTATGGTCTGAATGTTTGTGTTCCCTCAAAATTCACGTGTTGAAATTCTAACCCCCAAGGTGATTGTATTAGGAGGTAGGGCCTCTGGGATATGATTAGATCATCAGGGCAGGGCCCTCATGAATGAGATCACTGTCCTTATAAAAGGGACTCCAGAGAGAGCCCTATCCCTTCTGCCATGCGATGACACTGCAAAAAGACAGCCACTATGTACCAGGAAGTGAGCGCTCACCATGCACTGAATCTGCCAGCACCTTGATCTTGGACTCCCCAACCTCCAGAACTGTGAGAAATAAATTTCTTTTGTTTATGAACTACCTAGTTTGTAGTATTTTGTTATAGTGGCCTGAATAGACTAAGACAGACACTATTAATAGAACTAAAAGGCAACTCACAGGAGAAAATTTTTCCAGAACACTTATCTGATAAAGGGTTAACATCCAGAACATATAGAGAACTCCTAGAATTCAACAACAAAAAACACCCCAATTCAAAAATGGGCAAAGGAATTGAACAGATATTTCTCCAAAAAAGATATACTAACAGCCATGAAGCAATGAAAAGATGCTGATCACTAAGCATTAAGGAAATGCATATCAAAACCACAATGTGATACTATCTCACACCTGTTAGAATGGTTATTATTAAAACACAACAAACATAAACAAAATAAAAAAAAAACAGGTGTTGGTGAGGATGTGGAGAAATTGGAACCTTTGTACACTGCTGGCAGAAATGTAAAATGATCCAGCCACTATAGAAAACGGTATGGCAGTTCTTCAAAAAAATTCAACATAAAAATACCATTTCACCCAACAATTCTACTTCTGGTTATACACCCAAAAGGATTCAAAGTAGAGATGTGAGCAGACATTTGTACACCTATGTTCACAGCAGCATTATGCACACTAGCCAAAAGGTAGGAAAAAAACAAACGTCCATCAGCAGATGAATGGAAAAACAAAATATGGTATATATCTACAAAGCAATATTTCTCAGCCTTAAAAAGGAAGGAAATTCTGATGAACTTTGAAGAAATTATGCTAAATGAAATAAACCAGACAAAAGGACACATATTGTATGATCCCATTGATATTATATACTGAGAGTAGTCCAAGTCATAGAAGCAGAAAGTAGAAGGGTGGTTCCAGGGAATGGGAGGGGAGGGAAGGAATGGAGAGTTGTTAACTGGGCACAGAGTTTCCATTTGGGAAGATGAAAAAGTTCTGGAGATGGATGGTGAAGACGGTCACACACAATGTGAATGTGCTTAATGTCTCCGAACTGTGCATTTAAAAGTGGTTAAAATGTTAAATTTTATGTTATGCATATTTTATCGCAATAAAAAAAATAGAAAATGATAAATGTTAATAAGAAAGGCACAAGTAACCCTTCCCTAGGGTTTTCCTCAGACATGGTATCTAAGATTTCAATCCTATTTCCACTGATTCTTCTTACTCACCTGCCCACATCTGCTTTATTTCTTCTTATCACTGTCTAAGATTCTTTACACTTAACTTTATTTTTATTGTCTGCTTTCCCCCTTAGAACGTAAGCTCCATAAAGGTAGAAATCTTTGCCTAATTTATTCACTGCTTTATCTGCAGTGATTCGAACACATAGTAAATGCTCAGTAAACATTTGCTGAGTGAGCGATAAAATGTTGAGACACTGAGTAGAAAGAAAAATAATTTACTGGGGCGCCTGGGTGGCTCAGTTGGTGAGTGTCTGACTTCAGCTCAGGTCATGATCTCACGGCTCATGGGTTCAAGACCCATGTTGGGCTCTGTGCTGACAGCTCAGAGCCTGGAGCCTGCTTCGGACTCTGTGTCTCTCACTCTGTTCCTCCCCCACTTAGGCTCTGTCTCTCTCTCTCAAAAATAAATAGACATTAAAAAAAATAAAAATAATTTACTGAGCAGTTAAAGGAAATACTCAAAGAGAACAGGGAAATTAAATGTACTTTTAAGGATGAGCAGGATTTGAATTTTTGAAAGGCAGAAGTGATTTGCCCATCACAATGGTAAAAAAAAGAAAATTATAGAGCCTATTAAGTGTTGGCTGGGACCGGGGAACTAGTAATCTCGAACAGTGTTGAATAGGAACATACACTGACATGGCAATTTAGATAGAATTTTGGTGTGGTCTATTAAATTTAAAATAACACAATCCCTATGACCTAGCAACCTGACTTCTCTGCATCTTTCATAAAAAAATTCTTAGACACGTGCACAGAGGAGGGAAACTGAAGCACAGCAAGATTAAGTAACTTGATCAGGGTCATCTCATAATTGACATGAGGGTTAAAAGTTAACCTAACAGGCATTTAGTAAAACATCTGGGCACAGAATAAGCACTATTAATTGTACTTTTTCCAAAAATTTTCTGTATAAACCTTGTATGCTCTTGCTTAATTAGATCACAATGTTTCTCTTCCCAATTTGTGAGCCATTTATACATTAAGGATATTAAATTTGTCACATGTTGGAAATATTTTTCAATTGATTGTATGCTTTTTATTCTGTTTACATTGTTATTGCATGGTCATAAAATCTTTATGTAGTCAGTTCTATTAATTATATATATATAGCTAGTGTATATATAACATAAAAACTATAAAACCAATTTCGTGTGACAATAAATACTCAAGAAAAGATGTATCAATGGGACAACTTCTATATGAACTTCAAACACTTTGGGTCCTGGGGCTCTTCTTAATTTAGTGCAACAATTTTGTAAAAACATAGGCAGGCATATATTGCAAAACCACAAATAATAAAACATGGGCCCATGAAAAAGGAATGTACCACTTCCCATTGAAAGTTTTAAAAAAACATGCTTGTTAAATGCTCTCAATAAAGTTTCTCCAGAGAAGCTCGTAGAATTATATTAACTTACTCATGATTTCCTTTAAAACAATATTCTCATTCTCATATAATTTTCAGAACATTTGGCCAATACACAGATCAGATAACCAGCTGTGAAAGAGAGACAGACAGACGGACAGAGAACTGAAGAGATGTTGAGTCCCTGTGCCCATCTGCACCCCCCCACTCAGTGGATCAAGCCTCACTGCCTTCCTGGAGCTTGCCCCAATCCAGCACACCACACAGTTACTTGTTTGTTTCTCCTAGTAACCTCCTGAGGGCAGAGACAGAGACTCGCCAGACATAGGGAGGGCCTGGCATATAAATGTTTCCCAATGAATACTAGAGAATAAATGATAATAAATTCATTAACAAATAAACATGATTTCAACAAAGAGTCAGTTATGATTTTTAGCTCAAAAGACAAGTCAGGTATATTTGAAATAAATCATGAGCTGAAATCAACATTAGCTAGAAATGAAAAAACCCGCTGAATGCGAAAAAAGAAGGTTGAGCTGGGAAAAACGAGAAAACAAAAGAACCCAAACTGTTTAAACATATTGAACTTTAGCAAAAGATCTATTTCACAATTTATTGCTAACGGTTTTTCTAGTCTTGCAAAACTAATGGGAAAATCAGTTCAAATGAGAAAAAGGAATGCTGGGTTGTGCAAATGATACTGTTTAAACATAAAACATGTGAATGCCAGGCCTTTGCCCCAGTGGCTGGCTGACTACACCGTTAAATCAACTCTTCAAGTCATGGTTACATAGCTAAGCTGAGAACAGTAGTTTTGGAGGTAGTGTGTATAAAAGTTGATTTTCTAGAGGTTAAGAACCACCTATTGGCTAAATGGCTTTCCAAAAGGTTGTTACAAATTGTAAACTCACTAGTAAACTATGGAAATATTTTACCCATATACCTTTGATATTTTCAGAGGTTACTTAAATCTTAGTTGTTCATTTTAACACAAAAGTGTCACCTTGTTTTAATCTGCCTTTATTCCTGGGTGGCTCAGATGTTTAAGGTATGTGTGTGAGCAAAACAAAGATCTGTCTTCTAGCAGGGGAGACAGACAATACACAAGAAACATAACATAAATAAAGTTGCATGTAAGAAAACAGTAAGTTTAATAGGGGAGAAAAGGAAAGCAGGGTAAGGAGATGAGGAATGCTGGATGGGGAAGTGTGGGGCATTATCATTATATCATATTAGATATGATGATAAAGAGGATAGGGTAAGTTTCACTGAGAAGGTGAAATTTGAACAAAGATTGGAATAGGTGAAGAAGAGGACAGATATCTGTCTACAGAAGAGTGTTTCAGGGAGAGAACAAAAGACTTAGGTGGGAGTGGACCTGGCCAGTTCAAGGGATAGTAAGGAGGCTAGTGCAGCTGGAACACAGTGAATTTAGGGAATTATGTAGCTAACAAAGTCAGAAAGCTAATGAGGAGAAAGGAGGATGGGCATTGTAAAGACTTGGGACTTTACTGACTGAAGTGGGGAGCCATTACAGAGTTTTGAGTGTAAATGAACTGATCTGGCTGTTGTAGTTAAAATAGACTTTAAGGAGGCAAGAGTAGAAACATGATGGGCACATGAATGGGTGACCATGGGGGCAGAGATGGAGACTAGGCATGACCTTGCAGTAAGGCTAACTAGCTACCCTCACCTCTGAATATCCAAACTGCCAGAAAGATCAGTGTTGAATTCTTGGTATGGTATTATTCTTTGAAGGATCAACCAGCCACTTGGTGACAAGTTAATTGTGTTGGGCCCTGAGCATACTGGGGGCCAATTTATTCTCATAAAAATAGACATTTATTTTTGGTATAGGTTTACAATTCTGGCCAGCAGAGCTTTAGCCTGTAGCACTATACAGGAGTTTACAGAATACCTGATCCACAGACATGGAATCCCCATGGATCATAGCGTCCAATCAGTGACCCACTTCGCACTGGAGGTTTGGGAGTGATCCCATGATAATAGGACCTGTTGGTCTTTTCATATACCACCCTCTCCAGAGGAGCCAACCTAAGAGAGCAATGGAATGCCTTGTGGATGGTACAACTGAAGTACCATCTCAGAGGGAATACTGTGCAAGAACAAGGTTTCATTCTCCAGAATGCAATCTATACACTGAATCGGAGAACCCTCTGGGACAGTTTCCTCAGTAGGAAGTCCAGGTGGGTCCAGGAACCAAGGTGGGGAAGCAGGAGTGGTCCAATTTACCAATCCCAGTGACCTACTGGGTACCTTTCTGCCCCCTGGAGGGCCACCCTACAGAAGCAAGGACCTTGTATCAAGAGCACTACCAACCACAAAGAATAAATTCCCTAACCTCACTCTCTGCTCACTCCTATCTCCTGCAGGAACTCCCCAGGAAGCCAGCTGTGGTAGTCCATATAGGTCAGCCAGTTGCTGAGCAAAGAAGAAGGACGAAAGAATGACGGGAGGAAAAGGAATGAAAGCTATCTGGCACATTCTCTGTAGCAACTCTATTTTTTCTGGGCACTATTGATCCTCTTCATGTGCTTTTTATTTTTACTTCATTTATTCATTTTGAGAGAGTGTGTGCGCAAGTAGGGGAGCGGCAGAGAGGGAAGGAGAGAGAATCCCAAGCAGGCTCCTCTGTCAGCGCACAGCTCAATGCAGGGCTCGAACACATTAACTATGAGATCATGCCTGAGCCTAAATCAAGAGTTGGATACTTAACTGACTCAGCCACATAGGTACTCCAATTCTCTTTGTGTGCTTTTTAAAAAATAGCACTTATCACCTGATTAGAAGCATCTTTGACTTTTAGTTCTTTATCTATTATCCCTCTAGATTATAAACTCCATGAGGGCAGGGACTTTGTTTTGTTCCCTATTGTATCCACAGTATGCAGAACAGTTCCTGGCACGGATTGAGTCTCAATAACTATTTGCTGAATGAATAGCTTGAAGTCTGGCATTTTTGCCCTAGTATTTCCTAAGTCAGTACCTGCTACATCTCTTCTTGCTCATCTTTTCCTCTGAAATCATTTGACTTATTTCCAAAAATGCAAGCAAAATTATCAGGCTTCTTATCAAGTATTTGGAATTAACAACTCCTACCCATCTTTTTATCCTGCACAATAGCTCTTGAAGGCCTTTATCCTACAAGGCCTTGCTCATGAACAACCTCACCTCGGTGGCCTTAGTGTTGGGAGGGTTGGGGAATGGGGTCCTATCATCTGTCATGTGAACTATGGGACTCTGGGTAAAGGCAACTACATCTTCCAAGGAGGCGTACAGCCTGTCCAACCTGTGCTATTGGGCCAAGAGTGGTTATGCCTGGCATACAGTTTTTCCAGAAATTAAAAGAAAACAAAAACAACTTTTTATCTTAACACTGTACTTTAGAAAATGTATCAGGTGACTCTGATACATTTGGCATTTAAAATCTGTTTAAAATCCCCTACTATTTGGGGGAATATATTCTTGTATATATATCTAGAAAATGTCTAAAGTCACTCAAAATGGTGGTTATTTCTAGAAAGGGGAACAGGGGGATTTATTTTTAATTGATCCCTTTATACTGTTGATTTATTTATTTATTTTGCCATGAGTGAAAGATTTTTTTAAAAACATACTCCAATATATGTAGAGGAATTTCTCACTGCCATTTTACTTCAGATGGATAACAGTACCTGTAGCAGGAAAGGTTTTAAAATTATAACAAATACAATAAATAAAAGTATAATAAATGTAATATAAAAGATTATGTTAAAATAAAAATAAATGATAATTTAATATAAGTGGGTTGAATTTATAATATATAACAAAACTATAATAAATTATAAATGTTTTCACAGGTTTTATTACAACTATTTAAATTGCAACTAAACTAAACTGACTGTTAACTAAAGTTACGTCACCATTTTTTCAGCCAATGCATATTGAGCAATCACATTGCACCAGACTCTAAAGATACCATTATGAACAAGATTGACACAACATCTGGCCTCATGGAGCTTACAACTGAGTTGGGAGTCAGTCAACATACACTACTGAGCACCTACTGTGTTCTAGGCTATTTCTAGGTGCTTGGGAAAGACCATGAGTAAGGCAAGTGAGTTCCTCCTCCCAAAAAAAGATGGGAAGTGAGTAGTAATGTGAGATAGACTATCAACAGGTAGAAAGATGATAATTTCAAGTAGATCCATGAAAAAATTTAAGCCAGGGTAATGTTGCTGTCTCGTGGAGTTTTGTTGGGGCCCAAATGAAATTATCCACATAAAGGGCGTAGGACAGTGCCTCGCTTAGAGGGTTATTATGTTTATTATAGATCACTGCAGTTGTTGGAGAAGTGCTCTCCAAGGAAGCAAAATAGGACCTGCAATCTGAATGATGAAAAGGAATTAGCCATTCAAAGATGTAGGAAGATAGTTTCACGCTGAAGTAACCATAACTGCAAAGTGCAGAGGTGAGAACCAGCCTGGCCAGTTTGAGACGTGAGAGAAAGCTGGGACAGAAGGATGACAGTGAATGAGCAGGGGACAGAGGAGAGATGAGGCCAGAGAATTTGGCAGGACACAGATCATGTGAATTCTTCAAAACCAGGCGAAGAGTTTGAATTTTATTCTCAAGTGTAATTAGACATCAAGAATAGATGTGAGGGGCACCTGGGTGGCTCAGTCAGTTAAGGGTCCAACTTCAGCTCAGGTCACGATCTCACGGTTTGTGAGTTTGAGTCCCGTATCAGGCTCTGTACTGAGAGCTCAGAGCCTGGATCCTGCTTCAGATTCTGTCTCCCTCTCTCTGCCTCTCTCTCTCTCTCTCTAAAATAAATATTTAAAAAAAATAAATGTTACATGATTTGATTAACGGTTGAAAAAGACTACTCTGACTGCTGGGGAGGCTAAAGGAAAAAGAGTAAAATGGGAGAAACCAGTTGGGAGGCAGGTGAAAAGATAATGATGGATTAGCCTAAGGTTGTAGAATTAGAAATGGTAAAAATGGCTGAATTGGGGACATAATTTGGAGAATAAAGTTGACAGGACTTGATAATGGATTAGATGTGGTGGGTGGGGAAATAGAAACAAAGGAGAGATTGCCCAGGGATGATGATTAGATTTTTGATCTGAGCGCCTTAAGTAGATAGTGGTATCATGAACTAAAACGGGGGAAAACTGGGAGAAAAACAGGTTTCAGGAGGAAGAGAGGTTCAGAGAAAAATCAGTGGTTCTGTTCGGCTGTGATAGGCTTCAGAAGGTTGTTACACTCTAAGTGAAGATATCGTTTAGGCAATTGGCTAACTATCTACACCTAAGGGGACAGGTCAAGCTGGAAGTATTTCAAAACAAAGCACAAAATGAGATCACCTGGTGACTAACAGTAGCCATACAGGAATACAGACGGCAGAGGATTAGATATTGAACTACAAGACAAGGACGTATGCGCTGAGAAAGGGGACATGCCAGGTCAGTGGAGAAGGAAGTTGGTCAGGGAAAGTTCCGTGGAAGAATTATATCTGAGCGCTAAAATCAAGGAAAAACCAAGCAGCGACACTGTCTCAGTCAGAACAACGGCAGAGAGATGTAATTTGCAATTGGTCACACGGTTAGCGGTATAACTGTAATTTTCCTTCATACTGGAACCACTGTATGTCAAATGTGTACCTTATTAAGAATACCCAGACACCTGGAGCAAGTTCTCTGGGGTCATTCTGCTTGGGTTCAAATGCTGGGTCTGTCACTAACTAGGTGGGTGACTCCAGGCACATTACTCAGCATCTCTGGACTCCACTTTCCTTATCTGTAAATGAGCATACTACAAATAGCTAACTACTTAGGCGATGCTTACTATGTTCCTTGTACTAAGTCTTTACATACATTATTCAATAACCCCTCCAACATTCAATGAAGCTATTATTATCTGTACCTTACTGATGAGGGACTGGAAGCACATTAACCCATTCCAATGATATTTGTGTGCCTGCTGTCAGGCACGTTTCTTCACACATCGGTTAACACAACAGAATTCTCGCTTTTGTGCAGTTTCAATCTGGGGTTTGGAGGAAAAGAACGATGATAAACATAATAAATATGTATATTATCTGGTAATTAGAAGACGATAAGTGCTACAGAGAGAACAGAACAGACCTAGCACAGTGGAGGTTTTCAGCCGAGTATTAGGGTAGACTTCACTGAGAAGGTGACATTTGAGCAAAGGTTTGAAGGAGGCGAGACAGTGAGCCACTCTAGCGTCTGGGTAAAGAGGACTAAGGAGCGGGCACAAGTGCAAAGGCAGGCTCTCGGGCGGGAGCACGTGCCTAGCACCCACCACCAACCGCAGCGCAAGGGAGAGGAGGGAGACGTGGTTGAAAGGCAAGGGCTATGTATCCAAGCACTCCGACTTCTGGGTGACAGGAGCCACTGGGCACTTCCGCCCAGACGAGCCAAAGAACTTGACCTCCTTTATCGGTCCTTCTATTTACGCCCAAGGTCCACCCAGGCAGTGTGGCACAGTCTGTGCTCTCAGGAGTAAAGGATTAGAGTCGTCACCACAGAGGCTCAGCCACACGGTAAGCGCCCAATAAGCGCCGGCCCAGTACCGTGGTTACCACGATCTTTTCACTTAAACCCCGCCTCAACCTACCGCCGCTCGGCTTCCACTTTGCGCGGTCTCCACGTAGCGCTTCCCGGACTACGGATTGCGCAACTCAAGCAGCCGGGAGGAGCCTGGACGTAGGCGGAGCAGCGACCGGCGGGAGAACGCCCCGGGTGCAGACGCCACAAGGAAGCCCAGACAGCCCTCGCGAAGCCCACTGACTGCGCCTGCGCACGCTCGATCCAGGCCGCCGACATTCCAGAGCCGCAATCCGCCCCGCCCCAATTCCGGGGCGGAGTTCTTGGCCGCGCCTGCGCACAGCCTCGCCGCACCCTACGCCTGCGTGCTTAGCCAGCCCGGCCCCATCCCCCAGATTTTTTCGGGTGGGGGAGGGGGCGCGTCTCGGCCAGTCACGTTGATGGCGGCCTCCAGCTTGTGGTGAGGTAGCGGATTCCCTGCTTGTCTCGCAGAGCCCCTCGTGCCTTTTGGACTCAGTGGCCGGCGCCGGGCGCGTGAGGAAGCACGGCGGCCCAAACTCGCGGGGAAGGCCGCAGTCGCGGAGGCAGCGGCGCGGCCCGGGCGCAGGGCTGGGGGAGAGGCCGCTCCGCAGGGCGAATGTGACAAGCCCCCACCCCCACCGCCTTCCTCCCGAGTGCGCGAGGAGCGCGGGCGACCCCGGGGCCCCGCCAGGCCACAGACCCCGCCCAGCGGCCAGCACCCGGAGCAGGCCCGGCAGCGGAGCTGCGCGGCGGCACCATGCTGGTCACCCTGAAGACCCTCCAACAGCAGACCTTCAAGATCGACATAGACCCCGACGAGACGGTGCGAGCGGTGGGGAGCGCGGGGCCCGGGCAGGGCGGGGGCGGCCGCGCGCGGGCCGGGAGGGGCGCGAGGGGGCCG
>NW_027530971.1:2225753-2243852 GCF_008692635.1 Crocuta crocuta
CGTGCGCTGGGCCCGGGCCTCAGCTCCGAATAGGGCCGGGCGGCGCGCCGGATCGGGGAGTGCGCGGCGAGCGTGGGGCTCGAGCTCTGGGCGCTGCTGAAGGCCTGAGGGCTTCGGGCACGGGCAGGGCCCGGGGTCTCGGGCCCGGCGGCGTGCGGTCCACGCGAGTCTTCGGAGTTGGTCACAGGCTTTGTGGCAGGGGTAAGGGGAAGCAGTGGCCGGACGCCGAAGCCCTGGTGGCAGATGGCGTGGAGCACACGGCCGCCGGGCACTGGAGGCCTGGGAGCTCTCGGTAGTGGGGCCAGAGGGGGAGGGGAGGGGAGGTCAAGGCCTCCTCCTTGATGGAGTCGGGCTCTCTGGGTGCTTAGGTGCGGGAGGAAGTTGTAGGCGTCGCCACTACCCCTGCGCGGACTTGGGTTAGGCGCTAAGGTCTAGGAGGTGGTAACTGAAGATAATGAGCTTTTAAAAAAAGATAATCAGGTTCCGTCAGCCGCAGAGTGAAAGGTGAGTGGTGGTAAAGATGAATTATTTGCCTCTTCTCCAGAACTGGTAACCCTTTTATTTGCATATACTATCGTGAATCGTTTAGCCGCAGTTCTCCCGCCACCAAGCCCACACCCATACGTAATTCGCACTTCCCAGGCCTGTTAGGTGGAGAAGATTTTTTTTGCTTTAGAGCCCTTCGAATCTAGGCTCAAACTCAACTCCAGGTTAATGACTCCTCTGTGTTAGAAGTCTTGTCATGTAGTTATTGGAAACCCGGCATCCTTCCCCGGCCCCCAAATAGTAGCATTTCAGGGAAGAAAAAAAATAAAATAAAAACTTTGAATCTCTTCTGTAGTCAAGCAAACCCCCGAACACTTTGAAAGTCCACGTGGTACATTCTCATGCCCTCTCATGTATTTGTGACTGCAAGAAGTCAGTACAACTTTATGCCAAGAATCTAAAAACTCCACCGGTGTAAATCTATTGCTTTTGTTTTGGAATTGTGGTTCTGTACACACCATTAAGATTGTCATGTTAGGCTTAAACCAACTACTTTCTAACAATCTGTATTTAAACAAATAGTTGATTCTATTTTTGGTGGAGATCAGGGATCTTGGTGTTAGACAAGTTCCATTTGTGCCTCTGTAACTTATTTGCTATTGACCTGCCTTTCAGAAATGTGAGGATATAGTGGTATTTAATTGGTGGTTAGTAAATGAAATCCGTCATTAGCAATGGCTGTCTTTGGGTGAGGATGTAATGTTATGTTTTACCTGTCTCATTTAACCTGAAGTTTCCTGCATCTTCAATTATTTAAGAAACATAGTTTACAATCTTTGTGGAATTGTGGCACAAAATAATATTTCAAGAATATGTAGACGTATGTTTTGTGATAAATTCTTTAAGGTACAGGAGATGGCAGTTATAGGTGAGAAACTTTTCAGTGTCCTCAGAGTAATTGACAACACCCTGTGAACTGATATTACTAATAGAAGTCAAATTTTTCTTGACGTTTTCTTTATTGCTTAGTGTGTACTAATAAAGGATGAAAGTTAAAGTGCAGCCATTTGTTTAACGTTTTCAGACAAAACTTCATAAAATGTCTCTTTGACTTGGTTTCTTTGCAGTAATACTGGTGCCACAGGAACTTTACCAGCTTATAATGTTTAGAATTAATTCCAGAATTATTGAAACCGAAAGGAGGTTTTTGTAAATATCTGTTGAGTTATTGAAGTTATGCATTGACTTTCTACAGCTCTACTGGATGTTCTATACAATTTGTAGAGCTGTTTAAGCATTTTATGTATTATTTTAGAGCCAATATTGTTTTTGTACATGTTTACCAGTTTATTTACAAGGGAATGTCTTACGTCACATTAATTATAAATATACTTCTAAAGGTGTATTTTCGGAAAGCTCATTATTAAGGAGATTGGCCTTTTCAGCTATTTCTTGCTATTTTTCTAAGTATAATTTTGTTCCAAAACTAGAATTGTTTGGAGCAAGAAATGAAAACATGTAATCATTGCTATGGAGCATTTACATTAAGATGACTTGTAGGATTTTTTTCTTTTCTTTTTTTAAGATTTTATTTTCAAGTAATCTTTACATCCAGTGTGAAGCTTGAATTTATGACCCCCCAAGATGAAGAGTCCTGTGCTTCACTTGAGCCAGCCAGCCACCCCTCGTAGGATTTCATTTTAATGGATTTAAATTTCAAAAATGTGAAGAGTGATTTTTCTCTATCTATATATTTTTAATTTTTTTAATGTTTATTTTTGAGGAAGAGAGAGAATGAGCAGGGGAAGGGCAGAGAGAGAGAGAGAGAGAGAGAGAGAATCCAAAGCAGACTCCAGGCTCTGAGCTGTCAGCACAGAGTCTGGTGTGGGGCTTGAGCAAACTGCGAGATCATGACCTGGGCCAAAGTCAGCAGCCTAACCAATTGAGCCACCCTGACGCCCCTAATATCTATTTTTGGTACAGTATTTGAGTAGAATTACTGTAAGGAAAGGAACAATGAACGTTCTATTAATATAGAGAGACTCTAAATGTCCTGTTTCTAATTTGTGGTGAAAACTAGGTAACGGAGGATATCAGAAATAGGTTTTTTAATAAAGTGGAGAAAACAGGATTTTAGTGAGACCTGTAATGAGATCCACATAAAATGAACAGTTTCTTCTATTTTGGCTATTCAAAGGTTTGTCCTTACTTGATTTTTACCTAGAAGGAACTAAGAAAATTAAGTAACTTGAGGTGGCCGGCATAAAAACTCTGTGAGCTTGAGATGTGCAAGAGCAAAAATAAAGAAAGGACTGGGATAGGGGAATCATGAGAGTGATTCATTTGTTGAACAGCTATATGTTTAGTGTAATCTTTGAGTGGCAGCATTGGAGGAATATAGGCACATGTGGACAGGTTCTGGGTCTTCTGGGAGCCTTATTGACCTGGTGGCTCAACAGCTATAGAGTAGATGTACAAAGTAGAAAAAGGAACAGAATTTATTTTTAAATTGTTTGCTTTAGTTTTTGAATCCTGAAACTCCTCTCCCCCTTTTTTAACAGCCAAAATGTTCTTAACACTTAACCAACCATTTTGTGCCATTTATTTGACCATTACCATGCACTGCCTTTAGTGTTAACCAGTGCAAAACAATCTTTTTATTATTATGATAGTAATGCATCTTATAAAATATTCAAGCAATATAGAAACAAAATGGAAAGATGGGAAGACCATTACTAAAAGAGAATATTCTTATGTGAAGTTTTATTTTAGAGATGATTTATTGTAAAAAAAAAAAAAGGAAATTTAAGTAGTTTGCATAATAAAGTATTCTGAGATGCCTAACAGACTGCTATTTGTATAAAGTTCTTTAAAATTTTGAAAGTTGGTGGGGTGCCTGGGTGGCTCAGTTGGTTAAGCATCCGACTTTGGCTCAAGTCATGAGCTCATGGTTTGTGGGTTCCATTACCATGTTGGACTCTTGTCGGCGTGGAGCCTGCTTTGCATCCTCTCCCTCTCTACCCCTTCCCCACTTGGACTCTGTCAAAAATAAATAAATGTTAAAAACAATTTTTTTTAAGTCCGTCATGTGATAGACATTTAGAGGGAAATGGAGTACAGTTGTTGTTTGTTTTGTTTTTTTTAAGCTCAGATCCAAAGTCACTTAGTTTTCTCTTTTGCTGTTACTTTAACCCATTAAGAACAGGTAGATTAAAGAACAAAAATTGAAATGATTATAATACATTGCAGATTTTATTGTATCCCATAAAATGATGACAAGAAAGAATATGTGATACATAGATTTAATCCTTCAGTATGCTAACCCTTGTCACCATTGTGTGCTTTCAGTAACTGGAAAAAGAAATACTAAGTTTGAGATGAGACTTTAAATGAACGAGCTGAAATGTGATTATATTAATACATCAAAGCTGTGTATATACGTTGGAAGTTTTGGATAAGAGAACTGTAAAGATAAAACAGTTTTTATCACAATAGACTGCACACAGCATACTGTACCATAATCTACAAAGATTTACCTTGCTTTGTGGTTTATTTGTATAATGTTGGTGATTATGCTGTAAAATACTGTTTTGTACTTGTACTGTATATGGTGTTTGTTAGACATCATTTATTAGCAACTTATTCTTATTGCAGCTTAGTATATTTTAATATAGTTGTGCTGGAGATAGTACTTTATTATAGAAGTTTCCTAGATTGTTAGAACAAGAAGAATATATTAAAATACTATATCATAGAGATGAAATTAAGGTTTGTTGGCATATTGGTAAATCACAATACAGGAAGTACCTGGGAAATCTGCTGTCAGAATTTTGCTCTTCCTATACCTAGCACATAGTAGGCATTTGATAAACATCTTTTGAATGAGTTGAATACATTTCTTTTAGTGAACTATCAAGTTAGTGATCCCCCAGTGTTTGCATGTTGATTTATTTAGTATTTGTTGAGCACTTAATAAATATCCTGTCCTACTGTTATAGTACATATATTATAATGGAATGAGTCCGTGAAAAAACATTTTAATAACCAGATAATGTTAAGAGCTATATAGAGAATTGAAATAGGATGAGGTAATTTGATAGTACATGACTGGGTGGCTACTTTTAAATTGACTAGTCACAGAAAGCCTTTTTAAATACAGTGACATTTAAACTGAGATCTGAATAATAATAATTACTCCAATGGAGAAGAGTGTTTTCTGTGGGGAAAGACCTTTTAAGAGTATGTTTTGGGAATCAAAAAAAGGTCTGTATTGCTGATCTGGTAGGTGAAGGAGAAAGCAGGTAATAGATCTGAGTTAGACAAGGGACCAAAGCCTGTAGGACTTTGTCATAAGGTGGGGGGTTTTAAGGTAAAATAGGAAGGAGTCTTTAGGGGATTTTAGGCAGGTGAGAAAAATTATTCTTTTTATGATTTTAAAGGTTACTTAAAAAATTTTTTTTTAAATGTTTTTATTTATTTCTGAGAAAGAGAGAGACAGACAGCGTGAGCAAGGGAGGGTCAGAGAGAGAGGGAGACACAGAATCCGAAACAGGATCCAGGCTCTGAGCTGGCTGTCAGCACAGAGCCAGACATGGGGTTCAAACCCACAAACCATGAGATCATGACCTGAGCCAAAGTCGGACACTTAACCGACTGAGCCACCCAGGCACCCCAAGGTTACTTTGACTGTATGGAAAGTGGATAGTAGGATGAGCGAGAGTGAAAGCAGCAAGACCAGGTAGGCTTGTACAGTAGTCTTAAACAGGGTTTTGACCTATTTAAGAAATGATGAAAAATGTATGGATTTGAGATAGGTTTGAGAGAGTGAAGATGAGAGAATTTTTGATGGGTTGGAGTGGGGGAAATTGAGAAATTGAAGATGAAACTTAGATTTGGGTTGTATAAATTATGTGAATACTTGTGTTCTTTTCTAAGATGTGGAGGGCTGGGAGAGGAACAGGTTTGGGGTTGTGGTGGGAACTTATGATTTAAATTTAAGATGCTTATTAAACGTTAAAGCAGAGGGGTGCCTGGGTGGCTCAGTAGGTTAAGCATCCAACTTTTGATTTCTGTCTAGGTCATGATCTCTCTCTCTCTCTCTCTCTCTCTCTCTCCCCCCCTCTCCCTCTCCCTCCCCCCCGCCCCTCCTGCAAGTTGCATGAGCACACACTCTCACTCTCTCAAGTAAACATTTAAACATTAAAAAACAACAATCTTCAAGTAGAGATTTCAAGTAGAGATGGCAAGATTTGTAATGAATCTCTATCCCAGAGAGAAGTTTTGGTTGGAGATAGAGAACTGACAATAGGCAGCATATGTGGTTGACTGCAGTCCACAGGACTGGATGAGATTATCTAGCAGTCTTTTTCAATGGCTGTTCCTTGTGAAAAATGAACCCTGAATTATCCAGGATATGCAATTAATTGTATGCTTCTAGAATTGAAGAACCATGGTGAGAATGTTGCTAGGTAATAGGATGGGTCCTGGGGTTGAAGTCTGGGTTTAGAATTGGAGATTTCACGTGGAGATTGAATAGTGAAGAGTCAGTCAAGGAGCAATCTTAGAGGTAGGAAGAATTCAAGAAAAAATGTTTTAACGAGGAGGAAAGGATCAAATGTGTCTGATGCTTGAGAATTCAAGAGACATGCTCTTTGGTTTTGGCAGCTTGAAGTTCATTAATGACCCTGACAAGTAATTTCCATGCAGTATTAGAGCCAAAAATTATGTTCGAGTAGATTGAGGAATGAATGGGAGATAAGGAAATGTAGATAGTAGCTGTGGACATACGTTGTTATTTTGACATTGTCATTTTTACTTATGTAGCTGCTTTTAGCTGTGTGTTAAAAACATGTGAAAATCATCACAGTTCCGAGTTCACAGCATATGGTAGACATTTTAAAAATCCATGCCAGAATTGTGGAAAATATGTAATAGTCTATGTTTGAAAAAGAAGAAATGAAGGCCAATGTGATTAGGAACTTGCTGCCATTGCACAGTCAATGACTCTGGTAGTTTCAGCATCTATGTATCTTGCCTATACCCAAGTCTTATATTCCTTAATCTCATCCGGTGATCTTTCCTTCTACTACCTCAATTATTCAGTCCCATGACTAGTAATTAGATCTTATTACCAATAACAAGCTATTCCCCATCCCCAGTAATCTGTTTTTAGTATCCTGCTCTACCTTTCCTCTGATTCCAGTTCTAATGAGACCTATAATTCATTTGATCCATACTTCTCTTTACTGGCCTTCCCTTCATGTTATTGCTTCCACTCTTGCCCAGCTAAAATAGGGCAGTGATTATAATCACTCTTGCAAGGGTCAGCATAGCATGTCTCTTGAGCCAGACTGCCTGCGTCTCAATCCTGGCAGTAACACTTGCTCTGTGACCTTGGGCAAGTTACCCAATTATGTGCCTGTTTCCTCATCTTAAAATGAGGGTACTGCCACTGGAAACACTAACCTCATATGGTTGTTTGGAAGGTTTCATGAGTTTGAGATCATACACAGAGTGCTTAGAGCTATGACGGTGCCTGGCAACATGGTCCCAGTCTCACTTCATTGTTTCTGCTTGGAAAACCCCAGAAGTGATTAAATTCAGTTCTATTTGTGCTTGCACCTGTGTTGCTAGAAGACATATAGCCATATTGATTTGTCTCACTTAAAATTCATGAACATTAACCTTCTTTGGGCCCTTTTACTGCCTGGTAGTACCCTCTGCTAGTCTGCCCATTCACTCTTCTGCTGTCACAGGCAGATTTCATTAATTTCCTTATTTTCAGCTGATGGCCCTAGATTTTAAATTTTATTGAGAATATGGAAACAATTGGAACAGAAGAACTTTGCAGAATCCTACCAGAGCTACCTACTTCCTCTAGTCTTTTGTTGTGGGGTAGCTGTCTATATTGAAGGGTGCTAAGGCCAGTCCTCTACTTTTCCACAGCAGTTTGGTTGCTCTACTTACTCGTCTGTGAAGGGCCCACTCCATCAACTCAACTTTTCTCTTCTGCCTCATTGATTTTTCCATTCTAGAATGTTCAAACATTTTCCCAATCTTAATAAAACCATCCCTTATCTCCACATCCCTCTTTGGCTACTGCCTTATTTCCCTGCTGCTCTTTATAGCAAAATGTAAGGATAGCTCTTGAGTCTGTTTACTTGGTTTTACATTTTGCTCTCTTTCAAATACATCACAGCACTGCTAGCCTAGGAGTTTTCCCCCCCAATTTATAGTTATCCTGTGTCCTTGAGCACTTAAATCTCTTCTCTCATTAGTAAAATAGAAGTAATAATAACTTGCCTGCCTTTCTTGTAGAGTTGATGTGAAAATCAAAAGAGATCATGAATCTGAAATTTTTTAGTGAAATTAGAAATAAACCATGCAGGGTTTTTTCAACAAATTGTGCTTTCATCAGTTTTCCATTATTTTGACCACTGTTTTTATTATCTTTTTTACAAAAAGTTTGTGTAGATGTGGTATCCTCTGATTGTGTCAGCTTGATGTGATGAGCAGTTTTGAACAGTTTTTAAGAGCAGTGTTCTGCTTTCGTTAGTTTGGAAATTATGACATGATGTGATAGGTAATGTATAAAATTTCTGTTGCTTTTGGAAAGAAATGTGCTAAATTTGAGCCTGCCATAGCACAGTGAATCCTACTGAAGGACACCACGCCATCTGTTTTCTATAAATTTAGAAAAATTCTTTATGTAGTATCTCTAAGAGCTAATTTTACACTGAATGAACTTAATAAACCTTTTATACATTACGTAGCCCTTTTCTAAGAGAGAAGGTAGACTGGCTATAAATGACTAATACATATCGACAGATCCTAAATACTTAGGTAGATAAAAATTATTTGTCACTCCCTCCCTCCTAGCCCTCACACTTTTGGGTAAGTTAGGTAGGTGACTTTTTTGTAGTGCGTTAGACCCATTCTCTGCCTTTAAAAGTTTACAGGTATCTTGAGAGTTTCTATTTTTCTACTTAATCAGTTTTCAAAGTATATGTCAGTTGTAATCTTGTTGAAATCATATTGTTAGGAATATATATTTTTTTGTAGTCATTTTTATTTTTGAGACAGAGACAGAGCATAAGTGGGGGAGGGGCAGAGAGACAGGGAGACACAGAATCTGAAACTGCTCCAGGCTCTGAGCTGTCAGCACAGAGCCTGATATGGGGCTCGAACCCATGAACTGTGAGATCATGCCCTGAGTTGAAGTTGGACGCTTAACCGACTGAGCCACCCAGGCGCCCCAGGAATATATTTTAGAATAGATTAAGTTGGTGTGAATGGTTGGGGTAGCTTAAATATCATAGTTTGTATGGGAGGAATAGATTCTGAACTTCAAAAACCATAGCTTTTTGGATCATAACCCTAATTTGAGAATTGATCGCCTTTATATACTTTCAGCTCATACACTATTAATACTGTACCCTCAGTAATTAAAAAAAAATCTCTTTTGCTACATTCTTTTATTCCTCGGGTCCAATGGGAAGATATATCCTATTGCACTAACGTCAACTGACTTAACAGTCAAATCTATCTTTAGAATTAGCAGAAACCTTCTTTGGGGGAGGAATCCAGGAAATATTCCTTGGTGCCTAAGCCCGTTTCTCAAATGGAAGGATACCACTTAAGGAATCAAAAGGAAAAATAAAACGAAAAAACATTGCCCACAGTATGAATCTATGAAATCTTTTGGAAACAAAAGACTTACTTTTTAGCTTTGGGACTCTTTCCTTTCGCTAATGTTAATTGCCAAATTTTGGTTGCTCTTATTTTTCAAAAATTAAGTATTATACTACTGCCTCACTTTTTAATTTTTTTTTAAAGTAATCTCTACACCCAGTATGGGGTTCAAACTTAAGACACCAACATCACAAGTTGCATGTTCTACCAACTGAGCCAGCTAGGTGCTCTATAGTTTTCTTTTTTTTTTTTCTTAATTTTTTTTTCTTAAATAGTTTATTGTCAAGTTGGTATCTATATAACACCCAGTGCTCATCCCAACAAGTGCCCTCCTCCATGCCCATCACCCCCCTTCCCCTCTCCCCCACCCTCATCAGCCCTCAGTTTGTTATCAGCATTGAAGAGTCTCTCGTGGTTTGCCTCTCTCCCTCTCCCCCACTATTTTTCCCCTTCTTCTCCCACATCATCCTCCGCTAACTTCCTCCTAATCCACCTATATGTGCAAACATGGTATTTGTCCTTCTCTGCCTGACTTATTTCGCTCAGCACAATACCCTCTAGTTCCATCCATGTTGCTACAGATGGCCAGATTTCATTCTTTCTCATTGCCATGTAGTATTCCATTGTATAAATATACCACATCTTCTTGATCCATTCATCCGTTGATGGACACTTAGGTTCTTTCCATGTTTTGGCTATTGTTGAGAGTGCTGCTATGAACATTGGGGTACATGTGCCCCTATGCATCAGTGCTGCTGCTGGGTCACAGGGGAGTTCTATTAATTTTTTGAGGAACCTCCACACTTTTCCAGAGGGGTTGCACCAGCTTACATTCCCACCAACAGTGTAGGAGGGTGCCCATTTCTTCACATCCTCGCCAGCATCTAGAGTCTCCTGATTTGTTCATTTTAGCCACTCTGACTGGCGTGAGGTGGTATCTCAGTGTGGTTTTGATTTGTATTTCCCTGATGATGAGGGATGCTGAGCATCGTTTCATGTGTCTCTTGGCCATCTGGATGTCCTCTTTGGAGAAGTGTCTGTTCATGTCTTCTGCCCATTTCTTCACTGGATTATTTGTTTTTCGAGTGTGGAGTTTGATGAGTTCCTTACAGATTTTTGGATACAATCCCTTTATCTGATATGTCATTTGCAACTATTTTTTCCCATTCTGTCAGTTGCCTATTAGTTTTATGGATTGTTTCGTTTGCTGTGCAGAAGCTTTTAATCTTGATGAGGTCCCAGTAGTTCATTTTTGCTCTTGATTCCCTTGCCTTTGAGGATGTGTCAAGTAAGAAATTGCTGCGGTTGAGGTCAAGGAGGTTGTTTCCTGCTTTCTCCTCTAGGGTTTTGATGGTTTCCTGTCTCACATTCAGGTCCTTTATCCATTTTGAGTTTATTTTTGTGTATGGTGTGAGAAAATTATCTAATTTCATTCTTCTGCCTGTTGCTGTCCAGTTCTCCCAGCACCATCTGTTAAAGAGGCTTTTTTCCATTGTATGCTCTTCCTCGCTTTGTCAAACATTAGCTGGCCATACATTTGTGGGTCCAATTCTGAGTTCTCCATTCTATTCCATTGGTCTGTGTGTCTGTTTTTGTGCCATAGAATTTTCTTTTTTAGTGCAGACTCCTCTCAAAATTGCAGTATATTCTTGTGTGATATTTGTGAACAGTGGTTGGAAAGGGGACGCGATGAGATTGGGTTTTTTTGCTTTTAAATGTTTAAAATTTTCCCTTAAATTACTAACATAATCTAGGCTTGTTATAGTTATAAAGTATATAAAAAAGTGGAAGGCTTTATGCCCCCGGTCCAAATAACCACTAAAGACTGCTTGCTGCTAGACATTTCTTCTTAGTCTGTGTAATATATAAACATATTTCACTATGTTTTTAAAAATCAGTTACTTAGCAACTAGGTTTTGCCCTTTAAAGATAATTCTAAATTATTCATATGTGCATGCATTCAGTGAATACCTTGCATATATAGTATTGTTCTTGTATTGCATTGTATTCAAATGAATGCATGTGCAGTAATATATTCCACCACTGATGAATGTTTATGCTTGTTTTCAGTGTTATGAACAGTAGTGTAGAACACATAATTTGTTCATATATCTTTGAAGTATTTGTGTAAACATCTCTTTAACATTGATTTCTAGATAATAGAACTGCTCTTGGATCAAAGGAACTCAAATTTGCCTGTATTAATGCTCACAGATATCAGTGGTATTTGTTCACAAATATCAACTTCCACAGTAGCACTAACCAGGATTCAAATAGGAGATGTAGCACAGATTAAATGAGTTAAATATTGTGAAGCTCTTTATATACTGCCTGGCATGTGCTAAGTACATAGCATCCATGAGCTGTTATTCATTCAGCCTCTGTATTTCAAGGCTACCCATTAAAGCTTGCATAAATATTCTTACTATGTGTATAATTATAACAGTAATAAGGAAAATATATGGTAACATTGAGGAAGCTGGATTATCATGAATATTCAGTTGCTAACCTAATCAACAAACTGTCGTCCTAGAAATCTTGTACAAAAGTGCTGTATAAGAAGAACGACATGCAAAAGAAAAGGAAAAAAAGAATGACGTGCAAAACAGCATTTACTACCACAGGGATATAGTTTATAAAACATTATATTTGAAACATACACTTAAGTTTGTTGAATGAAAATAACTACTTTTAATAGTTGTTGGCCTGAACTAAGGCAGTATCATGGGATGCAATGTAATGTTCACATTGGAAAGAAATTAGATGGTAAGTTGGAACCACTGGATGAATGATTTAATGTGAGGAAGGTGGAAGAAGAGACAAGTATCTCATGGGGATGGGATAAAACAAGATAATTGATCAAGTTTTATGTAGGCACTTTTTAATATTACTATTATTGCGATTTTCTCCCTTTGGAGGGGGGAAACCATGTCAACCATGTTTAATGTTACATACAGAGTATGTTTTTCCTTCAAAATGCACACAATTTCACGAGAAAGAAATATGTGGCTAGGAAAAACGTTTAATTTCTTGATTGTCAACCATGCTTTTTGTCAGTAGTTGAGTTGATGATAAACTTCCATTCTTTCTCTAGGGGGAAATAAGCAGCAAAATGAAAGTTTAGTCCCTGCTTCTTGTTTATTTTTAACTTAGAGAGGGTAGCTTTGGTTATTTATTGGGACTCTAGCGCTCAATTATAGATCTATCTTGTTACTGTTTACTGAAACAGGAGCACTGGCGTGGGGCTCTTGACAGAGGAGTCAAAAGCTGCGATCTGTTGCTTGCCATAACCTTCCCAAGAGAAACCATGTAGAGAGGTGCTACTTTTTTTTAGCACTTTATAAAGAACGTCTTTCTTTATAAGCTATTTTTTTTATGGGTAGAAGATGTGTATTTATTTATTTCTTAAATAGTTTATTGTCAAGTTGGTTTCCATATAACACCCAGTGCTCATCCCAACAAGTGCCCCCCTCCATGCCCATCATCCCCCTTCCCCTATCCCCATCAGCCCTAAGTTTGTTCTCAGCATTCAAGAGTCTCTCGTGGTTTGCCTCCCTCCCTCTCCCCAACTATTTTTCCATCCATGTTATAAGCTGTTTTAAAGTGTGTTCCATTTGATTGGGTTGGGGAAGATTTAGACAAACTGGTCTAGAAGCCATCTTTCAACAAATACATTATGGCTGAAATGTGTATACTGGGGTATCTAGTAAAAGTGTCCAGTAGAGAGTTGGGCATGCATCACTAAAGATAAGGAGAGGGCTGAGCTAAGAGATAGCAGTGATACCTAGATGGTTATTAAAACTAGGTGAGGTGTATTTTCTGGGAAGTTTATGGAGGAGAAAAGGCAGCCTTGGGGGCATAATACTGAGTAGCACTTAAAGGGCTGGCTCAGGAGGAGGAGTGAACAGAGAGATAGGAAATCCTGAGGAGTACGGCCTTATGGAAGCCAAAGGGAAGACAGTGTGAAAAGGAGAGACAGGTCAGTACTGTTTAATATGATAGGTCAAGTAATGTAGTGAAGGACTAAGAAGTATCTAGTTATGATTTTGCTGAATTTAGTGGTATTGGTAAGAGCAGTCATAATGGAATCATGAGAATAGGGAGGAAACAAGTAGCAGAATGAGAGTAAAGTCCATGCTTCTGTCACCCACTACCTTACACTCTTGAGTAATGGGTGTGGGTTTACAAGTAAGTACTACAATGTATGTAGTTAATTTTTTGAAAAGTGCCTGAGACTAAGGGGTGGAGAATATAGCTTATAGCTAGCAAGAAATCTGGAGGGTTGTGAAGTTTTTGTTTTGTTTTTAAGATGATAGAAGATTGGGTCTGTTTAAGTATGAATGGAAATGAACTAGCTTTGGGAGCGCCTGGGTGGCTCAGTCGGTTAAGCATCCGACTTCAGCTCAGGTCATGATCTCACGGTTTGTGGGTTCGAGCCCCACATCAGGCTGTGTGCTGACGGCTCAGAGCCTGTTTCAGATTCTGTGTCTCCCTCTCTCTCTGTCCCTCACCACTCATTTTCTGTCTCTCAAAAATAACTGAATAAATGCTAAAAAAAAAATTTATTTTTTATTTATTTTTTTTTTTTTTTAAAGAAAGCAGATGCCTCTTTAATTGGAAGGAAGGAAATTAGGTAGATCTGGATGCAAAAAAAGGTTTGTCCCATTGGTGGCAGAAAGTAAGGATGGGTTCTTTTGATATCTGCTCCTTTTGTTTTTGTTTTTGATTTTGGGAGGAGCGGCAGAGAGAGAATCCCCAGCATACTCCAGCATGGAACCCAAAGTGGGTCTTGGTCTCACAAACCGTGAGATCATGACCTAATACAAAGTCAAGAGTCAGGAGTTTAACTGAGCCACCTAGGCGCTCTTACTATGGTTTGAATGAAGTAGAAGATGGTCATCTGTGGGAAGGGAAGAAGTTTTGGGAATCAAATTTAGAGAATAGTGCAGGTTTGAAATATCCTCTTGGAGAATGGAGGAGAACCAAAAGAACTGAGGAGTTAGAGTATCTTTTATTTTCTCCAGCATTTAGAAAACTGGATGTAAATGGATAGGCAGCGTTTGGATAGTTAAGATTTGTTAGCTAAGTGAGGTAGGAGACAGCACAGAGTGGTGAGAGTGAATTTTCTGTTGAGTACAGATAGAAATAAATTCAGTTGTGTTAGTCCAAATATGGGATTTTGCCCGGTAGAAGCAGCAGAAAGACAAAGTCTAATAATAGGAAGAAAGTGGTAGAAGCAGTGGAAATGTTGTCTTTGCTGAATAGAACTGGCAATAAAGATCAGAGTGAAAAGTAGGTACTCTGGGGACCAAAATCTTAATGAAATACAAGATCAGGTGTAGTAAAGAGTTAGTTACTGAGAGCTGGTAAGGATAGGTTTACAGTTTCAAAGATGGAGCAGTTTGGGGATAACAGGATTCAGCCTGTGTCCTGTGGGTTAGATGACTTAAGTAGATTGAAAGTAAAGATTGTGCTGAGGTTAAGGAACAGTGCCAGAATTTTGGACAGGTCGGTACATCTGGAACTAAAATCTAGTTCGTGTGTGTGTGTATATACATATATAATATACACATATCTTGAAGTGGTATTGCGAGATTGGCCACCAACCCCAAAAACGTTGCACTTTGTCATATTGCCCTCCAGTATTTTATCATTTGGTACTCCCATTCTGAGTGTTGTGTCTTCACACTTAACACCAAGAATTGTTCAACACTATCTATTCCAGTATGATGATGTTTTGGACTAAAGATGTCTGACACTAAAATTTGTGAGTTTGGTTACTAACAAAGTTGAACCTTTTATTGACTGTACTTAAGAATTGTTGCCCTGTTATTTGTCCCATATTTCTCTTGACACAAGAAGTATTTTCACCATTACTCTCCTCTTAATTTATTTGCATTTTTCCTTTTGGTATTTGTCTTATTTCTGTCTGAATTGAATGCTTAGTTTGTTAATTTTTCTTTGTTTAGTAATTAACACTTTTAATGTTAGTCTGTGATTACTTTTTTTTAGTCAAATCATACAGGTATTGATGTCTGTAGAGTTCTCATTATTAGGTATTTAGTATTTTTGAATCACCATTTTTGGTTTCTTTGGAGAAAAATGATTGGAGGTGTTCTTGTTATTCTGCTTTCATTTTTTAAACTTAGAAGGGTTTTTGGGTTTTGTCCCTTTCTCCTTCTTTTGACATACAAAGCTAGAGGGTAGGTTCGTTACTTGTGTGGGCTTATGAAAATATAGTGGAATAGTCTTTATGGCCTAAACTTTTAAAGTATGTATTCGATGGGTACAGGAAATAAAAATATAATTTCTGTTGGTTAGAAACTGTGTACATATCAATTAAGTCTAAATTGGCTACACATTCCTGGTCATCAGAAATGAAATTCCTGCTTATTTATTTTATTTCTCTTATTTTTTGCTTCATATATTTCTTTATTTTGCCTTTCTCTTCACATCTATCTATGCTACGTTAATTTACTCATTCAGCAAGTGTTAATTGAGCATCTGCTGTGTGCTTCACTACTATGTACTGTTCTGAGAACTGGAATCACTCATAGTACCACATGTGGTCTGTAATTCTTTTGTAATTTTTTTTTTTTTTTTTACCAAGCAACCACAGTTGCAAATATTGCATCTCTCTCTCCTTCTCTGAACAAAGAAGTATGGAAGAAAATTTATCATTCACCACAGAATGCCCTAACTGAGCTCTAGGCCATCGCTCATCTGACTTTGGGGAAGTCATTTAGCATATAAAGTAGCAGTTCTCAAGCAGTCATCTCCTTGTTTTCAAGACCGTTGACACTTAAAATTAATTGAGGACCCCAAAATTACATTTATCAATGTACTTGTATTAACTATTAGAAATTAAGCAGAGGAATTTTTTAAATATTCATTTAAAGATAATAAATCCGTTAAAGGTTATAATTAATATATTTTTATGTGAAAAATTATTTTCCAAAAAAAAAAACCGTTAAGACTGGCATTGTCTTACCTGTTTTGCTAAACTTGTTTTTAATGTTTATTTTAAGTTTATTTATTTTGAGAGAGAGTGTGCACAAACAGCGGAGAGGCAGAGAGAGGTGGAAACAGAGGATCTGAAGCAGGCTCTGTGCTGACAGCAGAGAGCCCAGTGTGGGGCTTGAACCCCATGAACCATGAGACCATGACCTGAGCTGAAGTCGGACACTTAACTGACTGAGCCACCCACACACCTCAAATGTTTATTTACTTTTGAGAGAGAAGAGTACGCACACGCAAGAGGCAAGGCGGGTAGGGGATACGATCCGAAGTGGGCTCTGCATTGACAGCAGAGAGCAAGATGCAGGGCTCAAACTGATGAATCATGAGATTCTGACCTGAGCAGAAGTTGGATGCTTAACCACCCATGCACCCCTTGTTTTGCAAAACTTTTTAATGTTTGGCTTAATAGAAAAAGATAGCTAAATTCTCATCCACTTCTGCACTCAGTCTTTTTTGAAATCTCATGTTTTGTAGCCTCTGGAAAATTCAAGTATAAACTTGTGAGAAAATGAGCGTGGAAAAGTCAAATAATATCTTTTGACCTTGCAGACCACCTGATAAGGTCTCATGAACCTTACGGTTCCTTGACCACACCTAGAGAATCATTGCTCTAGGCCTTAGCATCTGTAGCAGTATAGGATTTAATTAAATGGTCTTTAAAGGTTACTTTATCTTAGAAATTTGAATAGTATCTTTTATTTCACCACTCTTGTCATGAAGTTCTAGCTGAATGTATAGGTAAAATGAGAACTGTCAACATAAATTATGGAACAAGGGACAACTGTTAGATTGGTGAATCCTTGTACTTTTTTTTTATTCTGAACCACATGTAACATAGAATTTACCATCTCATGGAATTTATATCCTGCGTGTACTGATTCTCTGAGTGCCTTTTTAAAAAGCTGTTACTTGTGGGGCATCTGGGTGGCTTTGTTGGGTAAGCATTTGACTTTTGGTCATGATATATGGGTTAAAGCCCTGCATCAGGCTCTGCACTGGCATTGCGGACCCCGCTTGAGTCTCATTCATAAATTTAAAATAATTTCTGAAAGGTGTTACTTGTGTTCATTTAACCTTCGAAATTTGGAACAAGAGAAAATAGTGGAGTGAGGTCCTTTTTTGTTTTGGAAACTACACCATTGATTTTTATTTTCATTTATTTTTTTTAAAGGGATGGAGCATTTTTTTAATCTTTGTTTTAATGTTTTATTTATTTCTGAGAGAGAGAGAGAGACAGCGTGAGCAGGGGAGGGTCAGAGAGAGAGGAGGACACAGAATTCGAGACAGGCTCCAGGCTCTGAGCTAGCTGTCAGCACAGAGCCCGACATGGGGCTCAAACCCACAAACCGCGAGATCATGACCTGAGCCGAAGTCGGATGCATAACCGACTGAGCCACCCAGGCGCCCCATTGATTTTTAATTATACAAAGGAACCTTCTCTTTATATCTCTATCAGACGGTTTTTCACCTAAAGCTTAGAACTATCAACTTAGACAATTTTCAGAAGTATTCTGGGAAATTGAAGATAATGGAATTTTCCCCCCTTGATTCATGTATCTTTAATGAAAGTAGTACTCTCACTGTGTATCCCTATCAGGCAGTCTTTCACCTAAAGCTCAGAACTATCAACTTAGACAAATTTTAGAAGTATTCTGGGAAATAGAAGGAATGGAATTTTCCCACTTGATTCTTGTGCCTTTAAAGTAATGAGGGGCGCCTGGGTGTCTCAGTCGGTTAAGCATCTGACTTAGGCTCAGGTCATGATCTCCCCGTTCGTAGGTTCGAGCCCCACGTTGGGCTCTGTGCTGACAGCTAGCTCAGAGCCTGGATCCTGCTTAAGATTCTCTCTCTCTCTCTCTCTCTCTCTCTCTCTCTCTCTCTCCCCCCCCCTCTCTCTCCCCC
>NW_027530971.1:2243991-2271304 GCF_008692635.1 Crocuta crocuta
TCTCCCTCTCTCTCCCCCTCCCTCTCTCCCCCCTCTCAGAAATCAGTAGAACATTAAAAAAAATAATAAAAGTAATGAAACTAGTTCCATTATATCTTCTTGCCTTTTTTCCTCCTGTCATGCTTTCTGATTAGTTAGTTTCAGAAGTTAGACTCATGTTCAGAATACCTCATAATGAGCCTACTGTCATGTAATTTTACAAGTTAGCATAAAGATCATCTGTTACAGTACCTCTCACTTTATAGGTGAGACAGATACTGCGAGAAACCGAGCTACTTGTTTAAGATCATTTAAGTGATCCAGTGGTCCTGGCCAAGGCTGAACTTTGGAGCCACCTGTAAAGCTTTTAAAAAATATAGGTGTTTAGGCACCATCTCTAGAAATTATGTTTTAATTGATCCTTACAAAACCCCTTCAGATGATTATGATGAAACATAATCCCACTTTTAAAGTGAATCATTTGCATCGGGGTCTGTGATGAGAGCCTGGAGGCTGCTTCAGATTCTGTCTCCCTCTCTCTCTGCCCCTCCCCTACTCACATTCTGTCTATCTCTCTCTCAAAAATAAACATTTAAAAAATTTTTAAATAAAGTGAATCATGTGCCTTTTTTTTCTTTTAAGTTTATTTATTTTTGAGAGAGAGTGACAGAGCACAGGGGTGGGGGCCGGCGGGGGGTGGAGGGGGAGAATCCAGCAGANTTCATGATCTCGAGGTTTCTGAGTTTGAGCCCCGCTTTGGGCTCTGTGCTGACAGCTCAGAACCTGAATCCTTCTTTGGAATCTTGGCCTCCCTGCCTGCCTGCCTGCCTCTCTCTCTCTCTCTCTCTCTCTCTCTCTCTCTCTCTCTCTCTCAAAAATAAATAAACATTAAAAAAATCTCTTCTGGTGAGCAAGTAAATTTTAATTACTGCATATTTTTGTCCTAAGAAAAAACAGCTAAACAGTTGACATGTGTTGGACTTTAAAACTTATAATCCATTAAGAACCATTGTGATTTTGCTGTGTTAAAGCACTTACTCATTAAGTGTTAAACTTCACATTATGAAGAACAGAATCATAGGGAAATTTTGTTTCAACTAAGTATTTTTTAATTTTGATAAAATATACATAACACAAAATTTACCAGTTTAACCATTTTTAATTGTACAGTTCAGTGGTATTAACTATGTTCACATTGTATAACCATCTACAGAACTCTGTACCCACTAAATAGTAACTCTTCATTCTGCCCCTCTCCCCAGGCCCTGGTAACCACCGTTGTACTTTCCATGAATTGAACTTCTCTACATATCTCATATAAATGGAATCATAGAGTATTTTCCTTGTGTGACTGGCTTATTTCCCTTAGCATAGTGTCTTCCAGGTTCAGCCATGTTACGGCATGTGCCAGAATTTCCATCCTTTTAGAGCTGAATAATATTCCATTGTCTCATCTAGTTATAGATAGTATGTAATGCAAAATGTGGTATCTGCATATTTGCAGATTTGTTTTTGTATTTGTTTGGGGTCTTACTTTCTTTAGTATTGTAATCTTGACTGTTTAGAACATAACTAAGGATTAACTAAATCTCAGAATAGATGGATGAGTTTGATGAATAGCTACTTAGAGCCAAGCTTTTTCTTATTTTACATAAGATTCTAATGATATTTGTAGTTATTTTGTTTTTAATAATAGAGGCCATCTATTGGAAGGGGAAGAATTAGGCATTATAGAGGCAAAGAGAAAGGACCTTATTAAAAAGAGCCAGGATAAAATTTATTTAGATCAAAAGTAAGCATCAAAACCTCAAAAAGCAGATGGGTTTGCTACCATTTAGAATGAGGCTTAAATAGCACTGTAGCAACAGAGACCTTAAGAGGGCATGGAATGTTAATTGTTATATCAATCACAAATAATCTGAAGGGAAATAGTAAATGAGTGTAATACATTTAAATTACATTTTAATCTAGATTGGGGTTTTAGAATATTAATAGTTTGCAGAGTGTTATATTGCCAGTTTAAAAAGTTATAGGGCTAAACACAAGACTCTTTAAGAGGGAGTGAATGCTCCTAGTATTTTTTTTTCCGTCCCCTGTCCCACCTTGCGCAGTCTTTTCAGTACATGCTGAACTAGCTCAACTCAAACAAGAAAGTTATTTTGGTGATGCTTTTAAATGACAAATGCTTTAAAGTTATAACCATGGAACTTAAACTGTGAAGTTTGGTGAGGAGTAATTAAATGGTTCTCTTTTTTTAGTAACACATTTTTTATATTTCTGAATAGTGGCTTCTATTGGTTCTTTTTTGTAGTGACTTGATAACAAACTGTTAGCTGAAAGCTAATTAAGGTTGTTAATATAGATGCTGTCATCAGCTTTGAAAGAGTAACACAGTGATTCAGATTGCTAATACTGATCGTTATTATGTTACTGTTACTTTACAAAATTATTTTCAGGTTTCAAGTTTGTGATAGTATTATGTTTATAGCCTCTTGTAACAATACTCTACTTACAGACCAGGCAATAATATTATCATCATGATTCATTATTCTACTTTTCAAATGTGTTTAGCCCAAAGCAGTGACAACACCAGCACCAGCTACAACGCAGCAGTCCAGCCCTGCCACCACTACCACAGTTAGCTCCTCCACAGCTCCAGCTGCCGTCCAGGTCCCAGCCCCTGCTCCTGCTGTGGCTCCCGCTCCTACCCCTGCATCCATCACTCCAGCATCGACGACGGCATCTTCTGAACCTGCGCCTCCTAGTGCAACGAAACAAGAGAAACCTGCAGAAAAGCCAGCAGAAACACCAGTGGCTACTAGTCCAACATCAACTGACAGGTAAGAACTGTATTCTAGGAAATTGTATCCCAAAACGTGTTCATATTAAGAACTTCACGCACATAGGGGCTCCTGGGTGGCTAGGTCAGTTAAGCGTCTGACTTTGGCTCAGGTCACAATCTCATAGTTCGTGAGTTCAAGCCCCATGTCAGGCTCTGTGCTGACAGCTCAGAGCCTGGAGCCTGCTTCAGATTCTGTGTCTTCCTCTCTCTCTGCCCCTTCCTGCTTGTGCTCTCTCTTCTCTCTCTCTCGAAAATGAATATGAATAAACATTAAAAAAAATCATGCATGTATTTGTTTTGATTATTGTGTTGATCATACTTTGTTTCTACACATTAAACTCACACTAAAACTGATTTTTGTGGGGCGCCTGGGTGGCTTAGTCGGTTAAGCGTCTGACTTTTGATTAGGTCATGATCTCGCGATTCGTGGGTTCGAGCCCCGCGTCGGGCTCTGTGCTGACTGCCAGCTCAGAGCCTGGAGCCTGTTTCAGTCTGTGACTCCCTCTCTCTCTGACCCTCCCCTGCTCACGCTGTCTCTCTCTCTCCTAGAAATAAATAAAACATTAAAAAAAAAAACTGATTTTTGTGCCTGTTTAACAATTTTCATAATCCCAGTTTTGTGTACTTCATTTTCCCCCCCGGGGGAAGGGAGAACGTTCCAGAGTCATTCTTCAATTTGTGTAGAAAAATTAGGAAATACAAATACCCCCCCAAAAAATTCTAACAATTACTTGATACTTTGTTATAGTTTGACATGTTACAAATACCTTGACACTGCCCCAACTCATTTTTTATATTGATTTTTTTTCCCTGATCATTTGTCATTTCTATTGTAAACATCTTCCATTCCACTAAATACTTCCATTTGCTGCATAGCATTGTGTTTGGATCTGAAATTTGTTCATGCTTAACCTCAGAAAAGTAACATCTTTGGGTATTTTCCTCATCTGTAAATGTATGGATGACAAAGACACTATCTCCTAGAGTTGTTATAAGGAATAAATGAAATAATGAATATAAAAGGTGTAAAATAGCACATGGTACGCAGCACTAAGTATCAGCTCTTGTGGGTAGTTCACCAACCACCTTTTGTTGAACATATGGATTGTGTCATTTTTCCACTGTTTTATCTATGTTTCTGTGGACTTTTGTAGAAATTTAAGTTTTGCCTGTGTAGATCTTTAAAACAAAAGAAAAAGTGCTGAGATATATGAGGAGCAAGAAATAATTTCTTCTAAGAAGTTAGCAAGATTGCTAAGTAATTTATGACTAAAGATTTTTCCCCCAATGTCAAATAAAAGAACCAAAGCAAGTGCTTTAGTTCTCTTGGCTGGAGCTTGCATGGAGAATTCCTGCTTTATCTGAGAGCATGGATTGTATTAAATCCAGCATGCATTGGCACTGGAGCTGTTTGTGTTTTGTAACTTTAGTACAGCTTGGGACCTCAGTGGCAATAGAGTCCTTGGAATCAAAACCAGACAGAATGGAGATCTATACAGGAATTGGAAACATGTACTGGAAGGGAAGCATGTTTGTGATAAATACAACAATGATCAGGAAAAAAAATAGTTTTTATTTTAGCGTTTTACCTTTATGTTTGATTTCTGTGTCTGATCCAAGTCAACCATGTTTGGAGGGATTTGAGTCATCTGGTTCATTGCTCACTTTAGGCCTCTTGTCAAGGAATTAAATATTTCCTGTATGCCTGCCTGCCTCACTTTGCCTTAGTTTAGGCATTCTGAGATACTGTCACCTAACTGGATGCTTCTCCCATGTACATTTAGAAATGCATTCAACACTCTTACCTAGTAGGAGACAACCAGACTCAGGTTAAGCTGTTCTATCAAAAGGTTGTTGGTCCATTCCATGTAGAGGAGGGGGAAGTTAACAAATTTAACACATTGGTTTCCATATTACTTAAACATTGTGAATGTAATTAAATATATCTTTATTCAGTACAGTATAGCCTGTTTTCTTACATGTTTTTAGCTCTTTGAAAAGCTCATAGTGAGAATTTCATAACTGATTGGTATGATCTCTTTTTAAAATTTCCTGGAGGTACAGTTTGATGTACCCATTCTCAGGATTCAGGATTACCTTTTCAGACCTACAGAGGTTGCGTAAATCAGTAGATGATCAGTGATCCAGAGAGCAGATGCTAGAGCTACTTACTTGGTTGGGCTTTGTACGCCAACTGTTAATCTTATTTCCCCAGATTATCACCTTAGAGAAGGATAACAGAAGGATGAGAGAAGCTCAGAAAACTGGCTGCTTAAATGTGCCTTAGTCCTTTCATCTGCTGTAAAACATTTAGTGTCCTATGAAGCACAAAACTTAGATAATTATTAGGAAATACACTGGTATCTATTTGTGGGACATCAGAAAGTTTATTCATCACCCCTGGCCTCACATTTCATTATTAGTCATTTGTGTCTTTAGGCCAGTTTTGTTCTTTAAAAACTACCAATTACAATGCAAATTCTATTTGTAGATATCTACCTTAGAGAAACTGTGTGCACAAAGACTTTTAATTTGTAAGTAAAGACAAATTGGAACCAACCTAAATACCCCTTAATAAGAGAATGACTTGACCTGTAATTTATTCATATTAAAGAGCAGTGCTGCTCAGTAGGCAGCATCAGCATCACTGGGAGTTTGTTTGAAATTAAAGCCTTGACCTAAATCTGAATTCTCTGGGGGCAGATCCTAGAAATCTGTATTTTAACAAGCTCTCCCAGTGAATTTTTAGGCTTCCCAAAGCTTGAGAAGCCCTAATATACAATACTACAGGCCAGTTAAAGTATGTAGTATATATGCATATTGAGTGAATGTGGTTTCAAGGCTTTGTTATCAAGTGAGAAAAACAGATTACAAAACAGTATGGGCAGTAACCATCAACCAAAGAAAAGCCACAAAACATCATATATTTTTTGGGTATGTGTAGTAATGTGTAGAAAAACAGTAACAAAGGAACAGCACACTGATAAGCAGTTTCCTCTGCAGATGGGGAAGGAGAAGCAGGGAGGGAGAGTCAAGGTTGAAGAATGGCAGTCCGATCTCACCTCAGTCTGGTCTGTGATGTGAAAAAGGAAATTTTAAAGCAGTGTGCAAAACAGCACAAACTGTTCTGTAAAAGAACTGTAGGAAAGTACACTAGTCCTACCATGTAGTAAAATGTACTCTACGTGGTAACAATTCAACAGTTTAGAGTGGCTCTTTCTAGAAAGATGGCTCATTTAAATAGATAGTATTCTAGAAACAGACCAGAATACATACCAGGGACTTCATGTAAGTTAAAGTTGTGATTTCAGACCACTGTGAGGAAAATGCTGTTGGGGTTAAGGTCTAGCCAAATGGAAGGGGAGAGATGGATCACTCTAGATAGATAAAGTGAAACCACAAAACAAGAGAATAGGGAGAAATGAAAATCTTAATCAAAAAAGTTATAAAAGCAGCAATTGATTAATTTCACCATAGAATTTAAAAGTTGAAAACCAAACTTTAGTAATAGCTTAATTTGGCCAATTAAATGGAATGCTATGCGTTTCAGGAAAAATTGAGATAGTTGTAGTTATGCTGACGTGAGATAATTAAGTTAAATGAAACACCTCTAAAAGTAAGACCCAACTCATTGTTACACAGAAACAGGTAGTGGTGGTTGTTCCCCAGGTTGGGGTCTTGGGCAGGAGAATTACTTTTCCTGCATATGTATATTCTTTCCAAAGCTTTTTCCTTCGGTACATGTTAGCCTTACTATCTATAATGAAGACACTTTAAAATTATACCAGACAAGTAGTTTAATCATAATAATCATATTGGACGCTATGATGCCAGGCACTTTGCTAAACACTTTACCGGCAGTAACCCTACATACCTACTACATACATACAACTTTGGGATACATGGATATTATTGCTGACCCCATTGTATTGATGAGGAAACTGAGGCTTAGAAAATAATTTATGAATTCAAACTTAGATATTCTCCTTGCTCTTGCTATGCTACAGTATTTTCTCAGATCTGAAGTCTACTGGGTTTTATTTTTTAAATTGGGAATAAGTGTGTTGTGTTGTATGTACAAAACTGCTAACGGCTCCCTTTACTACTGTTGTAAACTTGAATTTATTTTTCTTTGGCCTGCTCTTCCTGGTCGTTCATAATTTTTTTTGTCTACCTTGTTTTCCAGACTCCTCTTCTGCAATTGCCTAACAGAAACTTAGTCCTTTTAAACTGGTTTACTTTCGGTTACAACGTGGATTTTGTCACACCTCTCCATTTCTTGCTTATGCTGTGTTCCTTGACTTGAATGCCTTCTTTCAGTTTCTGTGTTCAAAACTTACCTATAAGATCTAACTGAAATTCTGTTCTGTAAAGAGTTCCCAGGCCTTTCCAGCCTAATGTGGTTTCTGCTTTGGCTATTTATCATGTACAGGTTTTCCCCCACTATTTGAAAGTAGAGAGTTCCTATGAAACCTTTTGTAAAAGCAGAAATAGCATAAAGCAAAGAAGCAATTACCATTAATATGGAAAAAGTTTTGATCAGACCCAAAAAATAACCTCCGTGGCTTTTCTGATACCTTAGGACACACCTTGCTAGTGGTGCACACAGGAAGATCCAATAAAGCACAGATGCACACAGACGCAGTTCAGAGTCAATAGTGGCTTGATCCCAAGATGCTGGGTCTAGTTCCATTTGAAGGAGCTTGGCGGGGCCACTTGCTTCTCTGGGTGTACACCTCTATAAAGGCTTGCTGCAAAGCAAATGACACTGTTTTCACTTACCTTGTAAAAGAAAGAAATCCTCTTTGGATTTCTTCTAGCTAGTGAAGACAACTATTAATGTAGATCTTTTGTAAAACCCAAGTGGCAAAATGTGAACTTTGGGAAAGTGGGGGATACTTGAATCGTTTGGTATTTCTTCCACTGTGGCTTGTCTTATTTAACTTCTCATGTAAATTATTTCAGGGAAATGGTTGTGCATTATCTGTTTTGTATTCCTTAAGTAGTAAGCAATCTGGTTGTTGTTTTACATCTTTGGACATTTAAAATGATGCATTTGCAGCAGAGTGAGTATTAAGATTGGAAATGTTATGGATAAAGCTTTAGAGATTAATTTAGAGACAGTGTAGCTAGACTTTTACATTTAATTAAAATCAATCTCTTTACATATTGGACAGTTACTAAACTTTAAGTTTTATATACTTTCTGAAGTATGATTTTTTAAAAACCTTTTGCAGTACGTCAGGAGACTCTTCTCGGTCAAATCTTTTTGAAGATGCGACAAGTGCACTTGGTAAGTGTCTCCGTTGTAAATAATCTTATCAGAGGGATCATTTTTCTAGGTCGTGTGTTCATCTTCATGGTTACTTATGATCAAGTTGCTAAATGGTTTAGATCATTGTTCAGTTAACGTTTCTAAAGACTTTGTAAATTAATGTGTTATTGAATCCTTTAAATTGTACTGCTGTTATTAGAGTTAAGTATGTTCTTTTAATTAAAGCAGATAATTTTCCAAATGTGAATTTTAAACATGGTCTTAACAGAGTTTGAACTGTGTACAGGTTTATTACAAAATGTTTTTGAAACCGGTACCGAATGTTACTAAATCTGTCTCATATCTCATCTTATTCTCCTCCAGCCTTTATTCCAGTTTGTAACCCTGTAGGGTCCCACCTGTATCTCGCTGCTTATGTTGTACTTTCAGTGAACATACCTTTCTGTCTCAACTTTTTTTTTTTTAAGTTTATTTATTTTGAATGAGAGAGAGTGGGGAAGGGGCAGGGAGAGACAGGGAGAGAGAAAATTCCAAGCAGGCTCTGAGCTCTGTCTCATAAATCATGACATCATGACCTGAGCCAGAATCAAGAGTTGGCTACCTAATCAACTGAGCCACCCAGGTGCCCCAGCCCAATTTTAAATTTAACTGTTTTGGATAACTCTTTTTCATCTCCCCTTCACACTGTCAAAATCAGTTTTGTTTTTTGCCTGTTTTTCCATTATAACACTTCTGGTGCCTTTGCTACTGTGCCTGCTGATTATTGGTCTATTGGCTGGGCACCTCATTCCTCCCCTTTGGTACTATTCTGTTATTGGAAATGGTAGGGAGGTAGAAGACTGGGAACAGGTGGGAACAACAGCTTCAATCATGTGGGCTTCTAGATTCTTTGCTCAGTTAGTTGCTGCAGAAGCAGGATTCCAACAGCAGTATCACCTCATGAGATCTTGGGTGGCTTCTGACCTAATTGGACTAAAATTCCATGATCCTCTCGTTGCGATGGAAATGGCATCTTGGCTGCCCATAGCATGTAGGGGCAAAATGTTATAGATAATCAACCTAATTAAGGTCACTGCATGTACCACACCCACATCTTTACTGTTGTCTGGGACTGCTCTGCTGCCAAAAAAAAGTATAAGTTAGTATTCAAACAGGGAGATGCTTAATCCTAGGAAGTCCTTACAGAGATACTGAAAGGACTAGAGGAGATGACCCAGAAACTGGTGATGTGCTCTCCACCCGCAGAGCTGGAGCCGACTGTCACTTGCCCCTGTTACTGCTGAACTGTCTGGCTACCCCCACTGCTGCCTTAGTTGGAAAGCATGGTGCTGACAAGCTCTAGCTGCTGCTACTACGCCTACACCTCTGAAGGCGATGTCTTATGTTTATGTCTTCTGTCAACCTGTACAACTTAGGTCATGGGACCCCTTTACTCTTTAATTTACCCAGTCTTTATGTAGATACCCTGCTCCTTTAACTTTTCTTTTATGGCTTGTGACACTACTCTTTTCTTGATCCATGCCTCTGACTATTCCTTTTCAGGCTTTCTAGTTAATTCTTTTTATTTTACCTGACCCTTAAATATATGGATTTTCTGCAGTTCTGCTCTAGACCACAGTTCAAAGTTCAAACTGGAAATGGCAGATACCACCCATATACTATAATGATTCCCAAAATTATAACCCCAGTACACATCTCCCTCTGAGCCTCCAGATTCAGATGTGAACTGAATCATTCTTTACACTGTCAACAGGGAAACTATAACCTCCATAAACTCTTTAGGTTCCAAACAGAGTCCTGTTTTATTCTCCCATCCAGTTCTTATCCTTTGTTCCTCATTGCTTGCACCATCATCTCTACCAAACGTTGGCATCGTCCTTGATCTCCCTGCCTCTCTTGGCCTCTTGAGCCCAGGGTACTGACAATCCTTCTTTCTAATGTCTCTGGAGTACTTGTTTCCAAGGCACGTGACTGCCTTAATTCACATCCTTACCTCACTAATACTCCTGCATTATTCTCTCCTACTTGTCAGTGCTCTGTTGTAGTGGACTTTATAAAAGGCTGATCTAATGCGGTTATTGTTCCCTTTGTAGTTTCTTGTGACCTGGAAGATAAGATTCTTAATGACACATAAAGGTTCTTCATCACTACTACTTTTAGTCTCATTAGCTCTCTCTCTTGTTTTGTCCATTGTCCCTAGTTTTCTTATGAGTAGCAAACTGCTTATAAGCATTTATTTTTGGTTTTTTATAACTTGATTAATTAGGAGGCCTGATTTTAGGAGGTGTGGCATGCTGACTTGGTTTGGGGGCTCTGGAGTCTGACAGCCTGTGTTGGTCTCTGCACCATGACTTAACCAGCCATTGATGCCATGATCAAAATAAACCATTCTCATGGAGTCATCGTGAGATAAGTGAGAAACACCATGTTAAAATAGTGTAGTTCAGGTACCCAACAGCTCTTAATTTCTTTTATCTTGATGCTAATTTCTGAATCTGGGAACTAGATTACTCAAAGTATATTGGCACTTGAGTGGCTTTGTGCTAGAAGTATATGAATAGGTAATTAAGAAAATAAAAATCTATTAACAAGCCCTCTATGAAAGGAAAAGTCCTTACTCTAAACAAGATATCAGATGCCACCTTAGCTCAATGATATCTAGGGTTTTTTAACTATACTTTCATAGGTAATAAATGCCTTTTGAAAATTCTGCAGAAAGTGATTCAACTGGGAAAGCGTGTCACTGTGCCAAGGAAGTGGTGATGCAGAATGAGAGGGTCCCTTGCACGGTTGAACTTTTCATTCATATGGAGTAAAGAAAGAAGGGTGAGACATACAGTAAATTGCAAATCATGATTAATGATTTTAAAGAACTAATGGCTTCTATAAAGAAAAACAGAGGTGCTTATACTTTTGGTAGTCAGGCCGTAATCTATGAGACTGTAACATTTAAATTGGGAACTGAAGCCTGCAGGGGAACTGGCCCTCCAAGAAGCCTGGTGTGTGTAGAAGTTCTGGGGCAGGTTTTAGAAGGTATGACTTATGAACTAGAAAACATCAGTGTGGTTGGAGTATGGTGTTTGAAGATAGTTGGGAACCCAAAAGGAGATAAGGTTTTCTTTTTAAAAGCTTGCTTTTCCAGCCATGTGAAGAAAGAGTTGTAGTCTGGGGGGGGGAGGGCAGGAGAGGAAGCAGGGTGTGAACCAGACCAGAAACTTTTGTGGTCTGGTCTTAAGTGAAGGCAGTGGAGAAAGGGGGAGCCTAGGGAGTTTTGCATCGTAATTCAAAGGGAGAATCTGCAGATATGCTGCTAGATGAGATGCGAAAGACAAAGGGAAGGAAACTGCAATCTCCGTTTTCTGGTTCTGGTGCTTGTGTGGAAGGAGGTGCCATTTATTGAAATGGAGAAGGCAGATTGGTAGTGGTAGGGCACATTTGAGGGAGAAACCGTAAGAAATCAAAGTCACATGTCAATAGTGGTTGAGGAGTGAGTGGAATGTCAGAAGTAGACACAGCCCATGCAGACAGCTGTGGCTAGAAAGGGAAGGGAGCAGACAGATGGGCCAGTTTCTGAAAGAGGGATCCAGATGAGGCCATGGGGACATGCTTCTGTTTTTAGGATGACGTTCTAGGATATAGTTAACTGCTGATCAGGATAATTAAGTGGAGAGTGAAGGGCAAGAGGTAGAAAAGAGAGAAGATAACCAATGGGTCCAGTTCTTTGAGGAGACGAGAAAGGGAATAGTACCCAGAACACAAGTGGAAGTAGAAATGGCTTAAGTAAGGTAAGTTTAGTGTAGAGACTTGGCTTTCTTTCAGAGTGTTGTCTGTTGTCTGACATTTCCATGAAGAGCAAGTTTGGGTCAGAGACAGCCTGTAGGAAGTGATTCCTGGAATAGTGCTTGGGGCTTTGCACCAGCTCTGTATGGTATGTGAAAGTCTAACTTTCCAACTTCTAACCTCCTTTTTCCCTATGCTTGGATAATAAAAGGTGTCAAGGGAAAACTGAACTTGTTATAGCCAAATCAATTGCTTGAAATGTCCCTCCTACTTGTTTTCAAAAATGAGTTCATCTGTCTCTTCCAGGTTGCCTTCCCTGACCTGCTAATTCTGTCCTATATTTGTGCTACATTTGTACCTGATATTTTTATTGTACTTATAAGTTACCACATACTTCCTGGTGTGAGACAACACAGATTTGTTGTTATGGTACAGTAGGTTAGAAGTCTAACATGGTACTCACTGAACTAAAATCAAGGGGCTAAATCTCTGGGCTACAATCAGGGCTGCATTCCTTTCTGGATACTCTAGGGGAGAATTTGTTCTATGTCTTTTCCAGGCTTCTGGAGGCTGCCCTCATTCCTTGGCTTATAGCCCCTTCCTCCTTCATCAGAGGCAACAGCATAGAATTTGTGACGTTGCCTCTTTTCTCTTGTCCTTACATCTGTTTCTCTGACCCTCTCATCTGTTTTCCTTCTGCTTTGAAGGACTCTTGTGATTACATTGGACCCACCCAGATAACCTGGGATAATTTCCCCCATGTTTAGTCAGCTGATAAACAACCTTAATTCTGCTATGCCTTGTAAACCTAACATGTTTATAGATTCCGTGGATTCACAGGTGGCATTATCCTACCTGCGCATATATGTAGTTTGTGCTGTTGTTGCTCTTTGTATTCCTAGCCCTGCATTGCCTGAAACATTGTATACACATGCACCCTCAAGAAATGTGCAGAAAATGTCTATTTATTAAATGTTTCCTTTCTTTCCTCTCCCCCCATCCCACACACCTTTTCTTAGTGACAGGTCAGTCTTACGAGAATATGGTAACCGAGATCATGTCAATGGGATATGAACGAGAGCAAGTAATTGCAGCCCTGAGAGCCAGTTTCAACAACCCTGACAGAGCAGTGGAGTATCTTTTAATGGTGAGAAATATTTCACTTCATTCATTCTACTTTAAGACTGAAAGCTCATATATTTTAAAGGAACAGTAACAGTTCTCAGAAAAATGGTAATACATGCTAATAATTTATATAATGCTTTTTTCTTAGTATGTTAACATTTTGTATTAAAAAGATGTAGTCTCTTCTAAAAGATTTTTATGTGATTTTTTAATTAGGAAACAACATGGCTAAATGAGTTATAAAATTGGCTATGCACTTAGAGCAGTACTTTCTACCCTATTCATGTCATAATGATAGGTTGTGTGTTTGGAGGGTGGAAATAGATTTTTTTTTTACTCTAATCTTCCATTTTAGTAGCTTTTTGACAGCATACTGCTGGGTATACTACTTAAGGCAAAAATATCAAATTGGAAGCCCATGCCCAATTTTATTTGTCTTGTACTATGTACATTTTTGTAATTCATTGACCATCTTTTGAAAATTGAAAGATTTCACTTATAAATTCAGATAGCTGGTTTGTCTGGACAACTTGGATACAGATTTTTGCAAGGGTTTAGATCTCATAGACTCTTTAATTCACTATATTCCCATCCATTCCCTATTACCTGACATAGCATTGTGCATTTAATGTAATGTAAAATGTTATGTTATTTGCTTGGTTCACTAGTATTTGAATTGTCAGCTTGTTTATTATAGTTAGTAGCAGTCAGGGGAATTTTGAATAAGTTCTTGTCTTTTACTAGCATAAAATTTTGGGAAATAGGTTGCTGTGGACATGGTCTGAAACCTTTGGTATTTATGACAGTGAGTGTCTGTTAGTTTACAGATGTGGCATGGGCTAAAGTAATAGTATAGAATTTTGGAATAACATTTAATTGGCTTTTTAACAATCTGGGGCTCCTGGGTGGCTCAGTCAGTTAAGCGACGACTCTTCATTTCAGCACAGGTCATGATCTCACGGTTTGTGAGTTCAAGCCCTGCATTGGGCTCTGCACTTACAGCGTTGAGCCTGCTTCAGATCCTCTGTCTCCCTCTCTCTGCCCCTCCCTACGTCCTCCTCTCTCTCTCTCTCTCAAAAATAAAAAAAATGAAAAAAATTTAAAGTCTTAACATTTTATTCCATAATTGTCTTCGGTGTTTTACAGTATTATCAAGTTCTGAGTTGCTTTAAATATTATCTTAGAAATCCAGAATCCTAACTCTTTGGGGAATATAGTCTACAGTTTAATCTATTTGTTTCCAGGTTGTACTTTTGTTAGAAACTCCATTTCAGACTGTAGTTTCAGGAGAGTCAAAGTCAAGAATGAGTAACTGTGCTGCCTCCACCAGTTATGTGCCTACTCATTTGCATGTGAGATTCACACAACCTTTTCTTACTATATCATTTCCTCTTTTGAATTCTCTTTTCCATTGCCCTCTTGATGAAAGTCTTTGTAATTTAGGAATCATTTTGGATTGATAAGTATTGTGAGTCTGTTTGTGGTACCCCTCCCCCCAAAAACGAAACTCCATATTCTATTTAAGTATTACCTTTCCTTTTATGGAGTGACTTAAATCCACTCCTGTGTGGAATTCTGCATTAGTTTAATAGTAGCAGATATTTTAATCTAATAATAGATTTGAAGTTTTGAGGTATAAAAAATAGATCACTGTTTTCAAAGTTGCTACTACTTTTTAGCATAAAATGCAAATGAATAGATACAAGTTCATGAAACACTTTATATTTTTAAATATTTATGTTTTTTTGAGAGAGAAAGAGTGGAGGAGGGTCAGAGAGGGAGAGAGAATCCCAAGTAGGCTCAGCTTTCAGTGCAGAGCCCATTGTGGGACTTCAATCCCATAGACCTTAGATCATGACCTGAACTGAAATCAAGAGTTGGATGCTTAACTAACTGAGCCACCCAAGCGCCCCATTTCATGAAATAGTTTAAAGTGTTTTTGACAATTCAGTGTTCAATTCATAGACTGAAAAGGGTCACCTTTAACTGTCACTAGTTTTTGAGACTTCTATAGCAGTGATTAACTTCTTAGTTTAACGTTTGAGAATTTGATGGAGGCTTTGGACCCTCATTCTGCATATAGTTTGAATTGATGGATTCTCCAAAATGTTTGTTTCTAATGCTTGGAGGGACAGCTAACACAGGCAGCCATTATCCTTAATGCTGTTCGTTTAGCTTATTTGTAGGTTTATGATCTTGACTTCCGATTTTTATTGGGAAATGGAAGAATTTACCATTACCATGTCTTACCTAAATGTAATAGTTCCTTCCTCATTCTCCTCCTTTCACAATCTGTGTGGATTTCATAAAGATTTTTAGTATGTCTTATATGAAAAGTCTTATAAATCATGCATCACAATAGTGTTCCAAAAGTCTCAGTGCAGTTTTGTTTTTGTTTTTGTTTATGTTTTTTGTTTTGAAGCAGTGAGAGACAGAGCACGAGTGGGGGAGGAGCAGAGAGAGAGGGAGACACAGAATCTGAAACAGGCTCCAGGCTCTGAGCTGTGAGCACAGAACCCGATGTGGGGTTCGAACCCACAAACTGTGAGATCATGACCTGAGCCGAAGTCAGATGCTTCTCCGACTGAGCCACCCAGGCGCCCCTCAGTGCAGTTTTAAGTTATAACTTCAGAAGACGAGCAGTACAAACTTAGAAAAAGCATCACTTAAATACTGAAATATTTAAGGTTTTTTGATAACTACCTCTGTGAATTTTGAATAATCCATTTTAATTTTTTGTATGCGATACTTTCAAATGACACTTTCTCAGAACCAGAACCATGGATCAATAGAGGAGACCCTTCATCCTCGGCTTCTCTTGCCACCTGCTCTGTCTCCATTAGGTTTTTTCCCAGCAGTCATTTCAGAGCTGCACGTTCACGTCAAAACCTGCTTCTTTGGATAATTTTAAGGCTAGGTTTATAAGTGCAAACCTTTCTATCACTGAGCTGGTGAAAGTTTTCTATGAAGTTTGAAAATTAGGGTGATGTGTAGCATAAAAACCAAATGTGTCCAATTTTAATAAGATTTGTATTGATACTTTGGTTTTTTAATGGTGGCCTTTTAAAGCAGTACATTATTACTTAATATGCAAGTTTAGAATCTTTGGTGTTAGGTGTAACCTGTTTTGCTATATGTAAACATCATTTTGTGGCTTCTGTTTTAAATTCCAAATCTCTACACCTTAGTAAAATAGCTATTAAGTGTAAGTAGCTATTTAAATTTAATAAAATTGAAAGTATATATATTAAAAAGTTAGTTTCTTTAGTAACGTTAGCCAGATTTCGAGTTCTCAGAAGTTACATGTGATTAATGAGTATCTTTTAAGTCTGTTTATATATTTTGAGAGAGAGCACGCACATGAGTGTGGGAGAGGTTAGAGACAGAGGCAGAGCAAGAATCCCAAGCAGGTTCTATACTGTCAGCTCAGAGCCTGACATGGAGCTTTATCTCAAGAAATTTGAGATCATGACCTGAACTAAAATCAAGAGTCAGAGGCTTAATTGACTGAGCCACTTACGTGCCCTGTGATTCATGAGTATTTTATTGGACAGCGCAGAAAACATTCTCATCATTATGGAAAGTTCTGTTGGACAGTGCTGCCTTATAGCAGTATGGGTTCTTCTACACCACACTCAGGTCATTTATAATCTAACTCAGATATATAAAGCTTTCAGATAAGTCTTAATCCTTTACTATTATTTCTGTTTTTTTATTTATTGAGAGAGAGGACGACAAAAGGGGAGAGAGACAGAGAGAGAGAGAATCTCTAAGCAGGCTCCATGCTTAGCATGGAGCCTGATGTGGGGCCTCGATCTCACAACTATGAGATCACAACCTGAGCTGATATCAACTGAGCCACCCAGGTGCCCCATCCCTTTACTTGTGATCGAAGCAGACATCTGTTTGATGCTTCTGGAAATTAGACAAGCACGTTAAACAGATGAATAAATCTTTTACTTTGTGTAATATTTAATTTTGAATGACAGGATATTTTAAAGCTGGGAAATTGTATTATAGGGGATCCCTGGAGATAGAGAAAGTCAGGCTGTGGTCGACACCCCTCCAGCGGTTAGTACCGGGGCTCCTCAGTCTTCAGTGGCTGCTGCTGCGGCAACTACGACAGCGTCGACCACAACTGCAAGTCCTGGAGGTAAAGTGGGGTGTTTGGATGGGGAGGAAACGGTCCTGAATTTTTAGTATAAAATTAATCTGAAATACCTTTGAGGTGAGATTCTTTCCTGGAATATTTGGATAACTCTTCAAACAAGTTCTCTGTCCATTAATGTTAGAGAAGGGCCTAAAACAAATTCTTTCAAGCAGTTATTCAGTACATTCTTGCTGAAACATTAGCACTGTAGTTCTGGCAAAGGGCACATTCTGTTTAGCCTATGCCAAGGAAGAGATGGTTCCCAGTTTGCATTTTGTGTTACATTCTAGAGCTATTCAGAATGTTTGCTCACCTTGTCTCTTCTCTCCCTGTAAATGTCAAAAGAATGTATAATTTCAAAACCAGTAGGAACTTACTGGTTATTCTACAGCCAGCGAAATAAAACACTGAGAGAATAGAAGACTTCTATCTAAAGGTGAAAGCCAAGCTTGAATTTAGCTGTCTTCACTGGCCAGCACCCACCCTTCATTGCCAAACGCGTGACTGCAGAGGAAAGTCTGGAGCCTGTGGTGGACCCAAGAGTTACTTTGTTCTCTTTTATTCTTCATTCTGTGTATAGTATAGATAAAGTAATTAAAACTGTTAATTTTGAAGAGGTCCTGCTTAGATGCTTCTTAGAGCTTTTAGCTTTGCGTAGGACAGTAAGCTCTGGTTGACAAAAAGCCCCCTGAACACTTTGTATGCAGGCTTCCAGAGGACAGGCTTTTCATTTCTGCAGAGCTGGCGGCATAAGAATGGAAAGAAGAGGCCCCAGCTTTGGTTCAGATTTGGGCTGCCGTCCCATTTAGCTGCACTTACTGGGTTCACTTCCTTTCTGAATCTCATTTTCTTCATTTGTAAAACCAGTGTGGCACAAAGAAGGAGCAATATTCATGTTATGTGGCCATTTTAATTTGGATGATTTTTCTTCAGTACTTTAGGAAATAACATCTAAAAAATTATTCATATTTCATCGATAATCTCAAATACATATGCAGTTTGGGTTTCTTGTAATATAATCAGACAACCACCGCTACACCAGAAAGTTGCAGTTCTGTATTTTATTTGGTATCCTTAATATTTATTATTGCCATGGGATTTTGAACTAAAGAGTTCTAGATGTAGTATTAAGTGGTCTTACAGCTTATTTATCTCAAGCTTCTATAGATTATAAATGTTTGAAGTTTAATGGTAATAACCAAAGTCGTCTTTATAATTTAAGTTTGTATTAAAAAAAACTTCTGATCTGCATATCTGAACACTTAACTTCTAAGCATTATGTTCTCTCTCTCTTATTTGGTTTAGAATTTTCCAGGAATTCAAGCATAGGTTGTTTTTTGGGGGTTTTTTTCCTTGAGGGTTTGGGTTGTATTATAAAGTAAGCAGGTTTTTTGGTTTTGTTTGTCCGGGGTATGTATTTTTCTTAGGAACAGTTTTAGTACTTTTTATTTTGATAGAGTACATCCAGGTCATAAATTCTCATTGTTTGATAATATCAAGTGCTCAGGACACTTGTGGGAAAATTTTGTTCTTTCAGTGTTCTATACTCTACCTATGCTAATAGGAGTAATTCCTGTAGTATAAGACTTGCAAGTTGGTGCAGTCCAAAGATCTTTTTTGTCATTATTTCCTTATATACACATCTGAGAGCTCATCATATTTACTTGTCAGTGTTTGCTGTCTAAAATTATGATTGAATCAGCTCTTTGTATATGTGATTGCTACTTTGATTTAAAAACATTTGTGTATTTTAGGACATCCCCTTGAATTTTTACGGAATCAGCCTCAGTTTCAACAGATGAGACAAATTATTCAACAGAATCCTTCCCTGCTTCCAGCGTTGCTACAACAGATAGGTCGAGAAAACCCTCAGTTACTGCAGGTAACTGTTGAATCAGTTAATTTCAAAAGTGGGTTTATAGAGTATATCATATTTTCTAAAAGTCCATGAGAACTCCCTTCCCCTCCACATGCTCTAGAAACTGTTATTCTGAGCTGCCCTCAATAGAATATGCTATAGATCAGATATACTAATAAGAGAGTCTGGGGAGTGGGGGGGGTGGAGGTTGGGTTGATTTAAGTTGGTCAAATAGTAAGTTTGAAAACACTTTATTAAAGAATATGAGAAACTCTGTAGCAAAGAAACTTTTCATGAATCTTTTTTCCCAGACTTACTATTAGTGAAGTACTGTGTCTTAGAAACATACTTGTGGACTTATGAATGCTCAAATCATGAGGTATTTGAGCTTCATGCAGCATTGTACTGCCTGCTAGTGTGGAAGATACATACATTCTGTTTCTTTTTATAGATCCCCCAAGCAATTTTTTAAAATTGATTTGGGGGGAACAGGAATTTGAACTCTTTTAATTCCCGAGTTTCTTTAATAATATACAAGAAATCACATCCTTCCAAGGATTATGTAATCCAAAATCATTCTAAAATATGGCAGTTGTACAGTACTAGCTCTCTCTTTTACTTGTATTTAGAATTCTTAGTTTCCTGAAGATACTTCTATCATTGTATTGTTTTTTTTCTGTCCTTCAAATCACCACAGCAAATTAGCCAACACCAGGAGCATTTTATTCAGATGTTAAATGAACCAGTCCAGGAAGCTGGCGGGCAAGGAGGAGGGGGCGGAGGCGGCAGTGGAGGGATTGCGGAAGCTGGAAGTGGTCACATGAACTACATTCAAGTGACGCCTCAGGAAAAAGAAGCTATAGAAAGGGTGAGTTGAAGTAAAACTAAAAATTGAGTTCCTTAGTCACACTAGCCACATTTCAGATGCTCGGAAGTCACATGGAGCTAGAGGCTCCTTCATTGGATTGCACAGGTATAGATTATTTCTGCCGCCAGAGGTAGTTCTGTTGGACAGAGCCAAAAAGAGCATTGTCTGAAGGATTGCAGTAAAGACTGTGTATTTTTGTCCCTGCTCTTGCATCTTGTCCTTTGTGAAGCCAAGGGACTAGAAGTGAATACTACTCTAACTTTCTAAAATAGTTACAAATACAGTAAGAAATTAAAGATTTCATTTATGTCTTAACATTCACGAAGACCGTGATCTTAAATTGTATGCTTAATGCAAGATTATCCATTTTTTATATTCTAAATTTTACTTCACTACTGCCCCAAAATATAAAAGAGATATGTATATGAATTCTGTATAAAAAACATGTACATTAAACATCAGCACCTGATACTGTTTTTCTGTTTCCATCCTTCATGGGTCAGCCAGTTCACATTGAGGTACTGCATATAACTTAGTTTATATGATACATTGACAAGTCATTCATTTTTCTCTGGGCTCCATGGTTAACATTTGTAAATAGGGACACAGTACCTGCCCTGTCCTATTTTACAAAATGTTTTGAGATGGATCTGATAAAGTACATTTTAACTTAATACTTAGAAAAATCATCTGGGAGATAATTTGTCCATATTTATGATAAAAATATATAAAGTGTTCAAGGTTTATAACTATATGTTTCTTAAAAGATACTTTATATATCATGCTTATGTTTTCCTCCATCAATTAACATAAGTGAGTGAATGACACTTGCGTCAGTTCAATATCAATTTTTTTTTTTAATAGTTAGGGTTAGTTATCAGTTCTTCTTCATTTCTGTTTTGGAGAAGGAATGTTTTCTTTTGTTGCTTGTGGTTTTGGTGTTATACTAAGAGAAGTTGCCTAACCTAAGGTCAAAAGATTTACTCCTATCTTTTCTTTGAAGAGTTGTACAGCTCTTATTTTATTTAGATGTGTGATTTATTTTGAGTTACTTTTTGTTTATAGTGTGAGGTGTAGGAGTCTGGATTTTTATTTTTCTTTTGGCATGTGGATATCCATTTGCCTCTGTACCATTTACTGAAAATTCCACTCTTCTCCATTGGATTGTCTTGGTGTCCTTGTTGAAAATCAACTGCCCATCATTGTGAGGGTTTACTGGGCTTTCATTTCTGTTCCATTAATTTTTATGTTTGTCCTTATGCCAGTACCTCACGGTTTTGATTACTGTGACTTTTTTTTTTTTTTTTGGTAGTAAGTTTTGAAATCTGTTTTTTCCTTTCTCAAGGTTGTTTTGGCTCCTCTGGATCCCTTGCATTCTGTATGAATTTTAGGATCAGCTTGTCTGATTTCTGTAAGAAAAGTGAAAAAAATAAAAAAACAAAACAGGCTAAGGTTTGATAACTTTTTTCTGCAGATCAGTTTGGAGAGTACTCATTTATTGTGTTTCTTGAGGTTCCTATTTACAGAATATTATTTGCACATAGGCATAGTTTTACTTCTTTTCCAGTATGGATGCCCTTTATTTCTTTTTCTTTCTTACTGTGTGTGTGTGTGTGTGTGTGTGTGTGCGTGCACGCGCGCATGTGTATGTGTGCATGTGCCTAAATGCCCTATCTGTAGCTTCCTGTGTGTTGTTGAATAGAAGCGTTGAGAGCCAACATCTTTGTCTTGTTCCTGGTCTTAGGAGAAGGTATCAGTCTTTACCCATTAAGTATGATGTTAGGTATGAGTTTTATTAGATTCATTATTTATCGGGTTGAGGAAGTTCCTTTCTATTCTAGTTAATATTGAGTGTTTTTATTGCAAAAGGATTATTGGATTTTGTCAGATGGCTTTTATGTATTTATTGAGATGATCATGTAATTTTATTCCTTTTCTATTAGTATGCTTTAATACAGTGATTGACTTTTGTATGTTGGACCAACCTTGCATTCCTAGGATAACTCCCACTGGTCATACTGTATAATCTTTATTATATTTTGGTCTGATAGTGTTTTGGAAGGAATATCGGTCTGTAGTTTTCTGTGTATGTGATGATTTTGTGGAGTTAGGTGTCAGAGTAATACTGGCCTTAGAAAAATAAGGAAGTATTCCCTTTTTCTATTGGTTGGAAGAGTTTATGAAGAATCCGTGTTAATTCATTCAATGGTTGGTAGACTTCACCAGTAAAATTATCTGGGCCTGGCTTTTCTTTTTGGGAAATTTTATGATTACTAATTTAATCTCTTTATTTGTTATAGGGCTATTCAGATTTTCTGTTTCTTGAGTCAATTTTGGTGGTTTTTGTCTTTCTAGGAATTTGTGTGTTTCATCAGAGTTATCTAATTTGTTGGCATAGAATTGTTCACAGTATTTTCCTTTGGTAGTTTTTATTTCTATAAAAAGTAATGTTCCCACATCCCTGATTTTTATAGTAATTTAAATCCTCAGATTTCTCGTTTTCCCTGTTTAGCTAAAACATTTGTCAGTGTTGTTAATCGGAAGAAAACAAGAGCCAACTTCTGGTTTTATCGATTCTATTTTTCTAGTCTCTATTTACTTTCTCTCTGATCTTTATTATTTTTCTCCTTCTGCTTGCTTTGGATTTAATTTTCTCTTCCTCTTTTCTAGTTTCTTAAGGTAGAATCTTAGGTATCTATTTTAGAGCTTTCTGAATATAGATAGCTACAGCTATAAACTTCCCTCTAGGCACCGCTTCAGCAGCATCCCATAAGTTTGGGGCTGTTTTCATCCATCAGAGTATTTTCTGACTTTCTTTGTGGTTGCTTCTCTGATCTGTTGGTTAAAGATTAGGTTAATTTCCACATATTTTGAACTTCCTAAATTTCTTTCTGTTACTAATTTCAGTAATCATGCTATTGTGGTCAAAGAATGTACTGTGTACAATTTTAATCTTATTAAATGTATTGAGGCTAGTTTTATGGCCTAACATGGTCTTTATGGAGACTGTTTGATATATACTTAGAAAGGACATGCAGTCTTCTGTTGTAAAGTATTCCGTAAATGTCTGTTAGTCTGTTTGGTTTATAATGTTCACATCTGTTTCTTTGTCAGTCTTCTGCCTTGCCTGGTTGTTGTGTCCAGCATTGAACATGGAGATATTGACATGTTCAGCTATTCTTGAATCATTTGTCCCTTCAGTTCTGTCAGTTTTGTTTCCTGTCTCTTGGGGCTCTATTGTTACATGTATTTATAACCAAAGTATTCCTGTGTTTATCATCATATAATGTCTTTGTTTTTAGTAACAGTTTTCAGTGTTAATGTGTATTTTGTCTGATATTAATAGAATCACTCCAGCTCTTCTTTTGTAACTGTTTGTATAGTGTATATCTTTTTCCATCCTTTTACGTTCAGCATATTTGTGTCTTTGAATTTATAGTGTGTATCTTGTAGAAGCACATAGTGGGGATCGTGCCCTATCTTCTACTTAAGCTAGTAAAGTTTTAATCTGGACAAGAACTGAGTACAAAATCTGTTTTCAGTTTTTTCTTCTCCTTTCATGGATGAATAGTTAATCATGCTGAATTGAGACTTTTTTTTTTTTTTTAACATTTATTCATTTTTGAGAGACACAGTGAGCAGGGGAAGAGCAGAGAGAGGGAGACACAGAATGTGAAGCAGGCTCCAGGCTCCGAGTTTTCAGCACAGAGCCCAACAGGGGCTAGAAAACCCACAAACCGCAAGATCATGATCTGAGCTGAAGTCGGATACTTAACCGACTGAGTCACCCAGGTGCCCCTCTTTTTTTTTTTTTTTTTAATGAAAGGCGATTTAGATGATTGAGGAGAGGGTTCATAAAAAATATTTGGCTGACAAATATATAGTCTCAGGTGAGTTAGATAATTGATTATTAAGTCACAAGTGATTTTTTAATAGACTAGGAAAACAAAATTAAGTGGCTGGTATCACCATTTAAAATGCTAGAAAATTTAAGCACATATAAATAGAACACCATATGTCTTGATCTCAAAGTATATCCTATAATACTGATCACCTGTTTTTTTAGTATGAAGTATTTGGTATGGCAAGGAGATCAAGAGTGATAGTGAAGGACATGACCTTCTTTACAAATAATGAAGTAAGCTCCTCTCCAGTTGCTTTCATCTGTATCTTTACCCTTTATATACTCAAAGCTAATTTATAAATTTCTATAGGGTCATTTATTTTTAAGCCATCACAGGTAGCAACTAATTTTTAAGATTAATGCTGGTGAGTGTTCGCAAAGTATCTGTTTGTATAATAGCTTTAACAAGAAAGAGACTTTTGTAGGTGGTTGATAAAGGGTCTAAGTTCCATCTAGCTGCTTGGGTTGGATGGTGAATCCATACTCAGGCATGCGTTCATGTAACATTTTCAAGAGCTTTTTTGTGTCTTTCATAGTTTTAGGTCATGATCTGTCAGTACTGCTGTGCTGGAACCTATGTTTTCTCTCTTTTCTTACAGTTAAAGGCACTAGGATTTCCTGAAGGACTTGTGATACAAGCATATTTTGCTTGTGAGAAGAATGAGAACTTGGCTGCCAATTTTCTTCTACAGCAAAACTTTGATGAAGATTGAAAGGGACTTTTTTTTATCTCACACTTCACACCAGTGCATTACACTAACTTTGTTCACTGGATTGTCTGGGATGACTTGGGCTCATATCCACAATACTTGGTATAAGGTAGTAGATTGTTGGGGGTGGGGAGGGAGGGATCTAGGATACAGGGCAGGGATAAATACAGTGCATGTCTGCTTCAAGTAGCAGATGCCGCAAATCCACACAGTGTGTAAAATATTATACAACCAAAAATCAGCTTTTGCAGGTCTTTATTTCTTCTATAAAACAGTAGGTAACTTTTCCTAGGTTTCACTCTTTCTAGTGTACTAGATCCAGAAATTTAGTGTAATGCCCTGCTTTATATTTCTTTGACTTAACATTGGTTTCAGAAAGAATCTTTGCTACCTAGAATTTACAGTCTCTATTTCATGGCAACACTGGATAATGGCTTTGTGAAATTGAAAAAATTTTGGAGCAATTGTAAACAGAAATGCCAAATTATTGATGGTTATTGTTGCTGCTTCAAATACATATTGAATTAATGTGTAAGAAAGCCCATTCTTTCATGTTAAATACTTGGGGGTAGGGAGGGGAGAAAGGGGAACCTTTTCTTAAAATGAAAATAATTACTGCTATTTTAAAATTTCTTGATCATCGAATGTGAGACCCTTCTAACATGATTTGAGAAGCTGTATAGGCAGTTATTTTCCTGTTTACATTTTTTTTTTTTTTTTTTTTTTTTTTTTGGTTTGGTTTGGGGAAAAAATTGGTAGGTGTCTAATTACTGTTTACTTCATTGTTATATTGCAGTAAAAGTTTTAAAACCACCATTGCATGTTTGCTTTTGATGTATCCCTTTGTGAAATTAGCACTTTGGGGCCAATGGAGAAATGCAGCATTCACTTTCCCTCTCTTCCCCATCCCTCTGCAGAGATGTGTTTGTCAATAAGTCGTGAGTTCAAATTGCTGCCTTTTTTTAAACCCACAAAATGCTGATTCAGTTGAAAATTAGCTAATGTTTCAAAACTGGGTTTCTGATATTTGTAAGTGTTTTTCCTTATTAGATAAGAATATATGACCATTAAAGTCATTAGGATTCTATTACTTTCAAAAAAAGGTGGATAAAAGTATAAATCCAGCATCTTTTATTGCATTGGAAAGACTGGCATAATCTTTTGGAAGGGTTGGGAGATGCAGCTGGAAAAGTACTTTGGAAAATATACAATCAAGAATATCTCATGGCATATTAAAAGAAAATCTCAATAGCAGTGTTGGCTTTTATTTGGATTTTTTTCAGCTCTTTTTTTTATTAGACTCTTCTACATTGGCATATTACTGGATCATAAAGAGGGGGAAAGTATCTACTTGTTTCGTTTTTCAAATCTTTTTCTCCTGAATATAAACAAGACTGTTTAAAGAAATAATTTTTTTCCCCTACCATCTGATACTGAGTACAGAAAATGAATTTGCACAGATTTCTCCCTGCATAATCGCTTGCAATAATCCTTAGCAAAGTTTGGAGGGGACTTTGAAGCTTTGACGTCATGCACTCACACCTGTCTCTTATGAAAATAAATGAAGCCATGACTTCTCCCCACAGTGTTATGTAGTTTCATCTCCATGCTTATACCTTCAATCCAGCAGACCTTTGGACTTTGTACTGCCTGTATGTTTTATAATGGATATACAAAATGTCTCAGGAGAATAAAATGAGGATTTGTAAATATGTTCATCATTTAAGGCAGAGCATTGAGTTGGGAAGAGGGTGGCATTTCTGGTTGGATAATGGAATATTTTCATTTATTTTGTCATTCTGTCTGCTACCTAATTGCTCAGCATAGCGAAAACTGGAAAAAAGAAAAAGAAAACAAATCCCCAGCAGCATCTTCTTTTCTCTGGAAAGTGACAGCAGAAGTTGGTGGCACGGAGTTTCTGTCCTTGGACAGCAAGACCACAAATAAGTGGGATTAATAACACAAGAAGACAGTTCAGGCCAAGTTTTGACCATTCTTTACAGTACCTTGTTTTATCTGCTTAAAGAATTGGCTAAGATGCTGTGAAAGAACTAGGCTTTCTGTGACCTTTTGCTGTTACCTTTTAATTTACAGTTCTGGTGAATCTCTTAATGTTAAGTGGCTCTTTGACTTTGGAATTTTGCATTTGAGGTATTCTGTCATCTATTTCTTGAAATATTTTTATTGTTTAGTTGCTCTATGGAAATGTGAGGAAGCGTAAGTTTATATTTGTTAAATTCTTATTGCCATCCTCTAGTCAAATAATGTCTTTTACATTGTTTAAAAATACTGAAGTGTTCCACCATATAATTTTTCCTGTACCTTGACTAGGATTCTAGAGAATTAATTATAAAATATTTTCAATACATACACCATTGCATTTCTCATTTTTTAAAATAATTTTGCCATATAGAATCTTAAAAACGTTAGATTGAAAGTTGACAATGCCCCTGTCACTGTTTTCTTTAGTAATTGGTGAATATTACATGAAGCGGCCAGGTACTAGTTTCATTTTCTTGGGTCTCCTGTTTTTCTCAACTAAAACATCAACACAAAGATGGGATACTTGATGGGCCTTAAATCAAGTTTCATGATGGCTTTTAGAAATTTTAGTTAAATTCCCATTTTTCCAGGGCACCTAGGTGGCTTATTCAGTTAAAGTGTCCAACTGTTGATTTCAGGTCATTATCTCACAGTTTGTGGGATCAAGGCTTGCATCAGTCTCTGTGTTGACAGTGTGGAGACTGTTTAAGATATATATTCTCTCTCTTCTCTCTCTCTCTCTCTCTCTCTCTCTCTCTCTCTCCCCCCTCCCCCCCCCC
>NW_027530971.1:2272312-2292928 GCF_008692635.1 Crocuta crocuta
CCCACTTGTATATACATGCCACTCTCTCACAAAAATAAATTTTAAAAAAAGAAAAGTAAAATCCCATTTTCCCCATGCTCTTGTCTGAGCAGCCAGCCTCAAACTGCTACAAAATATTCAACCAAAATTAAACAATTTCAGGGAGTAAGTACTTCCTGACCAAGTCCATTCCGGTCAGTTCCCTGGCTATGAGGCTTAGCTACAACATACCATTTTAGTTGATTTCCCATATCCATTTTGTTCCACTTAGTTCTAAGCCAGGGGCTGGCAAACTGTAGTCCTAAGAGGTAGGATTTTCTTTATTTCTTAAAGATTTATGGTGTAAAAATTATTCAAATTTTAGTGTTTATAAATAGCTTTATTGAAACATAACCATGCTCATTTGTTTACATAGTGCCTGTGGCTACTTTGGTGCTACAGAGGTTTGCTGTTGAATAGCTGGAACTGAGACTAAGGCCTGCAAAAGCCTAAATAATTACTGTCTGGCCCTTTCCAGAGCAAGTTGGCCATCACTGTTCTAAACTGTGATTGGGCCCAGCGTACATTAACGTATGTGATGCCTCCTATTGCTTTTTTGACATTCTTGTCTTATTGACTTTTGGTCTTATCTTCAGTTTGGTTTGCTTGTGACTATGAAAGGTCCTTTCCAGAGTAGTAGTCTCAAGCATTGTGTGCCTCATGTGCTAGCCTAACCTGTATGTGGTGTCATAGGGCACCACTCTGAAATAACTCTTTGCTGTTGCTGTGCTATTCCTTGCTCTTACGTCAGATAATGAAATTCAGCACACAGTTGGAAGCTGGACCTGGCATAGCGATGCATCCACCAGAACAAAGAAGTGCGCTGTGTGCATCTGGGAATGCTTAGGCCCTAGGATCAGACAACTGGAGGAGGCACCTGACCACAGCTGGAAGAAGAGAGTGGGTGGAACCCCAGACGGGGGAGTGTAGCCATTGGACCTATTTGGGTGGCAAACTAGTACCAGAACAGAGTGCAGGGAGTTTGGGAATGGGGGGCAGGGGACGGGCAGTGACAGGGAGGGAGCGTGAAGGTCTGGGCTTGCCAGGAGAAAGACCCAGCTTTGCAGTGGTGATGAGGACACCACAGGGACAATGGTGCTGACAAGTTGGCCGTAAAAAGCCTTCTCTAGTGTGATGTTTGATTGCAAAAGCAGTGGTCCCTCAGGTAGAGCTTTCACTGGAGAGGAGGCTGAGATAACCAAAGAAGCATCAGTGGTGACAACTTGAAAGAAGATCTCTGCCGTTGAGTTTGAACTACTGTGACAGAACATCTGAATAGTAATGGATCCTTCACCAGGTATCGCGTGCATGACTTGTCTTCCAGGAGCACAGAAAACAGCCATCCGAGACTCTCAGCTCACATCTCTGAAACTTGGCTTTCCGCTCTTCATGACCTACGCCCTCGGCTTTTCCCAGCTGGTTAGGCGGGAGTTACTGATGAAGAGGTCGTGATCTTCCCAAGGCAGTGAAGTGGTCTTCAGAGCAGCTGGGGGAGCTGTTCTCAACACTGGCCTCAAGCAACTTCATCTCGACCCCCGGTTTTGGGACAGCTGTTAGATTTGCTGTGCTGAGCACGCTGGGAGTGCTGTGTCCCACGCCTGCGCTGGCTTTCTAGGTGGGCCTGCCGCGTGGAAGCACGTGGCTCCGTGGCTGCCTACTACTGCCTGTGCAACTGACAGCCTCTCTAACACTGGAAAGCTGCCTCACAACTCCTAGAAGTCCAGCGGTAAGTTTTAGAAGCCAGTCTGGGTTTATTTGCCTGCAATTACAGATCAGAACACTTGATAAACTACTCAAAGGCATTGGTTAGAAACCGGATGAGAATGAATGGGGTTGGTGCTGCTATGCCTTGGAACAGCTGAACACGTCTATGTACTCTGGGTGATTTTTGCAACTTTTTAGCATGTTAGTCCTTTAGGGTTTTTTTGGGTTTTGGGGTCGGGGGCAGGGCTGGAGTTTTAAATTTATTTTTGGCCAGTTAGGCCTGGTTTGACAGCAGTTTGACTAATTTTTATTTTGTTTCCATTCCTAAGGAAATTTTAAAAGTTTGATAGTTTCACTAATTATTTGATTGTAAATTTTTTTTTAAGAGCTGGGAAGAAAGGGAGAGAGAATCTTAAACAGGCTCCATGGTCAGTGCAGAGCCTGATGAAGGGCTCGATCCCACAACCCCAAGATCTACCTGAGCCAAAATCAAGAGTCAGACGCCCAACCTACTGAGCCACTCAGGCACCCCGTAAAATATCTTCATTAACTTTGGTTATACCGTGCTTACATGTTTGCATTTTGCTAAGAGCATTAACAGCTTTTCACCCCTAAACAATTTCAGACTTAGAGAAAAGTTACAGGGATAGTACACATTTACCACCAGCAGCACCATCCCACCCCAAACCCATTTCAGTTGTGTAGTTGTCCTAGTTAATGTCCTCCTAGCAAAGGGACCTGATTAATACAGGGTGACACACTATGTTTATAGCTTGCTTCAGTCCATATTCCTCAGTCCATCCTGAGTGTTGATGACCTTAACAGTTTTGTTACTGTTCTAAGATTGTAGGACTGTTGCCTTCTAGAATGGCCCTCCATTTATGTTTGGTGTTTCCTCATGACTAGACTCCAGTTACGGTGGGTTTAGAAGAATGACAGAAGTGCCACTGTGCATCCCGTGAGGGGGGCCAGGGCGTCCATTTGGCCCACTGCTGGCTCACTCTGTCCAAGGAACGTGGTGCCTGCCAGGCTTCTACGCTGAACAACTACTCTGTTCAAACAGCTACTTTGCATTTAGTAAGCGTTATATAAGCTGTTTTGAGACAGAATATCCTATTTCTCATGAAAGTTTGGCCCATTTGTTTTAGTATCCACTGATGTTTCTTGCCTGAGTTAGTAGCACTGAGATAGTTGCCAAGTGGTGATTTTCAAGTTGCATAATCTCTTCTGCGTTTATTAGCAGTCTCCTGTATTCTGGTGTTCACTTTCCCCTGCGTCTGTGTGGGCTCAGATTCCCGTTTTACTCAGTGGTGTGCAGTCCATCACTGCTGCAGCTTTGATGCGCACGTTGTCCTGGGTTCTGCTGTTGTGTGCATTCTGGCATCTGTGTTTCTTCCTGCTCTTCCTGACTTCCCGGCACAATAGTGTATCCAGGCTCTTGTACTTGCTGTGCCCCCAGGTGCCTCTTCAAGCTCTGGTTCCCTTCCACAGAGACTGTTTAGAAACCACCTCAGTGCTAGGTATGCTCTCTGCTACTGGAGTCTCACTGCTCCATCTTTATATAAATACTGTTGAGTGCACACCGGTGCCTCTTGTTCTGGTCCATCACTACTGCGCTCGTCCCAGCTTCTCGCTGCCCAGGCTTCTGACACCTTTCTTGGACAATGAGAAACTTGGCTGCCATTAATGCTCCAGGTGTTGACTCATTTGTCACCTCCAGTGTGTGTGACCAGTCTTCTTAGGCACTTGAGCTGCCCTTCGTGTTTGGGTGCTGAGCCTTACCCTGCTCAGCCACTTTGCACAGCTGCAACGTTCATGCTTCAAATGTTAACTTTTCGCCAGCTTCAATGGAGGGGAAAATAATGTTTAATGGATTCTCCTGAATTCAGCACTCCGGAAATAGCACCTCTGCAAGGAGAAGGCCTTGTTTGTTCCTGCTGCTGTGCTGCTAAATTGGTGTCTGGGTGCCCTGGGTTCCTAGCACATGGGGTTTAAGTGCTGGGGTGAGTTTCCCCAGTTTCTTCTCCATGGGACCAGGGTACATTTTAGGTGCTGGAAGTGGTTAGGGAGACAGCATGAAGGGCAGACTAGGGGAGGAGAATATAGCCCACACGCTGGACTCTTCGCGATCTCCAAGTGCTCCCCCACCCCAACCCCGAGTTGTGCTCTGTCATGTCTTTGCCTTGGCACATGGTTGCTTCCTTGATGCATACATTCAGCAAACGATGAGCAGTCACCCGGGACCAGGTATTTGGTTTGGGATTGTTCCCACCTCCTTGGTCTTGCTAATTCCTCAGTGTCCAAAACCATACAAGGCCCCTCTTCCTGGAAACCTGTGCCTTTCCTCTCCATCCCCAGAACCTAGTGAAGGGCTAAACAAGAGAGAGGCCCAGTCAATATTGGACACACATGGGCAGTGAATATATGTTTGGGACGTTTGTTCTCTCCAGGAGATCTAGGCTGTCCTGTCCTTCTGTCACCCCTCAGTTGTAAAAGCTAAGAAGTTGAGGGACAATGAGCAGTATCCTGAAGGCTGCTTTGGTTTTGCTTCCTCACCCCCAGGGACCTTTGCACTAGCTTCTGAAAGACTGACGATCCAGTGAGCTGGCTGGTTGAACCTGTCTGGTGGAAGCTGGCAACGAATCCCAGATAGTTCTCCATCTGAGACCTCACTGGAGAGCCGACCAACAGCTGCACTCCCAAGAATTCCAGACGGAGGCCAGGGGGCCTTGGGGGGTCAGCACTTGGACTAGTCAGGCCCGGGTTTCTGCCTTCACACCCCATAGCAGCTGCGGGACATCGGCCATGCCTCTTTACCCCTGTGCCTGGTTTCCTCCTCCGTCCAGTCGAGCCTGTCTCCAGCAAGAAGCTGGATGGGAGGGCATCCCTACCAAGGCCAGGCCCATGTCTGATGTGGGTGCTGACCCTCCCATCCCCATCCTGCAGTTTGGAAGAAGCTCTGCACGTTTCTCCGAGGTTGCCGCTGGAGGGCTGAGCATGGCTATGTTGTTCCCAGCAGCACAGAGTACGTCTGGTCCCCGGGCGCCCCGGTCCTCCCTGCTTCACTGTCCTCACAGTGCTCACAAGGGGCTATGGGGCTTGCCACTCGGCTGCACACCACGACTCAAACACTTGGCATGTTCAGCATGGAAAGTGTTAATTTCTAAGAACTGTCTCTGAGCAGTGCTGAATTTTCCTGTCAGTTTCTAGGCCAAGCAATGGGCAGGGATGTCTCATCTCCAGATCAAACCTGGCAGAGAATCTGGCCAGCCTGCCTGGCAAAATGGCAGTTGTTCCTCTCACCCATCCCTAGGGACTCTCTTCTCCATGTTTTCTTTTCATTTCCTCTGACAGCCTTTCACGGGAACTCAGGTTTGGAAGGGCTCTGAGGGTGCTGCCCAGTGGCCAAGCACAGTGCCCCATTCATGGCTGATCTCCAGCCTCCACTTGAATATCTCTAGTGATGTAGCACCTACTACCGCCAGCTCAGACTCCTTCGAGTTCAGACACTCCAGTCAAACCCCTCTGCTTCCCTGGATAGGCCAGACCAAGGCCCTAATTTGCTTTTGGGGGTCACCCTGAACCAATGTGTCAACCTTTCAGGTCTTTAAGAGTGAGAGATTGTGTCTCTTCCTGACCACTTCTCACCCTCCGGCCAAGTCTTCAAGATGCTGAAAAAAGTCCCTCACTTGGAATGTTATGACAAGCCCCTTCCGCATCCTGATGAACAGAATATGTCAGGGGAGTGGTCGGGTCTGAACAATATGAACTGTAGGAGGAGCTCTCACCTCCCTTGTTCTGTGCATGATAGCTCTATTAATGCATCCTAAATTTGAGATTGATGGTTTCAAAGCCACATCACACCATAGCAGCTCTGCTAATAGACCAGAATTTTCAAGGTGTCCATGCATTTGGAATCCACATCTGATCCGTGTTACAGAAGCAAAAGCAGCCGACTGCAGACTCACTGTATTTCCTACCTACTGAGCCAATGCTATCGTTACAAAGTCCTATTCTGGTCCAACAGGAGGGAGTTAACGTATCCAGGTGTTCGGCCCTGAGCTGAACTTTACTGGCGCCAGCTCTGTTGCCATTTTACAGATGGTCTAACTGGAGTCCACCAGGCCAAAGGGGCACAGTTACTGAGTGGCAGAGCCGGGAAGCAAACCGACGTCAACAGCTCCCAAATCACTTTCACCTCTGCTTCTTCCTACCCATGAGTGAAGTCTGTTCTTCCTGGGATTCTTTTTTTTTTCTTTTTTATTCCTCCTATCTGTTCTGACAGCTCTTCGCTCCTCTGATGATCTGCCTGGCTATTCTGAAAATGTAGCTTGTGGGCCACTTTCAGGGTGGGTAGAGGAGGCCTCTGAGGTGAGAACTACCTTTACAATAGCCCGAAGTCTCTGCTTGCTGTCTTCACCCCACTCTCCGTAGGAGCGCGGCGAGTCTCCCAGATGCCTCATGCCACACACTGCGGCACACCCGGGAGCAGATGTGGCGAGCCGGCGGTCCTCTGGTGAGCCAGACAACAGAGATGTGCAAACTCCAGATCCAACACCATGTTTCTCACTCATGTTTTAAAAATAATTATTTTTCGGGGCGCCTGGGTGGCTCAGTCGGTTAAGTGTCCAACTTCAGCTCAGGTCATGATCTCATGGCTTGTGAGTTCAGGCCCCACATCGGGCTCTGTGCTGACAGCTCAGAGCCTGGAGCCTGCTTCCGATTCTGTATCTCTCTGCCCCTCCTCTGCTCATGCTCAGTCTTTCTCTCTCAAAAATAAACATTAAAAAATTTTTTTTAGGGACACCTTGGTGGCTCAGTCGGTTAAGCATCCAGCTTCAGCTCAGGTCATGATCTCACGGTTTGTGGGTTCGAGCCCCGCATCGGGCTCTGTGCTGACAACTAGCTCAGAGCCTGGACCCTGCTTCAGATTCTGTGTCTCCCTCTCTCTTCTGACCCTCTCCTGCTCACACTGCCTCTCTGTCTCTCTCTCTCTCTCTCAAAAATAAAACATAAAAAACTAAAAAATTTTAATATATGTTCATAAAGACTAAAAAACACATGGGTTTACTTAATACTCTTCTTAGATTTCTCATTTTGAATCAAGTACACGCCGATAGATGTAACCCACATGAATGAAAAGTCTTGGGCTTCTCAACAGATTTTAAGAGGGAAAAGAGGTCCTAAGACCACACAGTGTGAGATCTGCGTTAGACGATTCTTTAGGAAAGGTTTTTCCACTTTCGACCAGTCAAGTGACTCCAAACACACTGCGTGGGACGGTCCCGGGGCACTGGTGAAGGGCTGCCTCTTGTCTGCTGGGGACATTGGTTGGAATATCAGACCCCTGGAGCTTTTTGAGGCCCCTCTCTCATACTGCCCTCCGTTCTCACTTTCAGAATAACAAATGCTTAACTCTGCTTGGCCTTCAACACCCTTACAGACCTGCCCCACTCACCCCTTCTGCCTGTCTCCTTCCATCTACCACACACAGCAGGACCTCCTTACCCAGGCCTTTGCACACCTCCATGCCTTTGCATAGCTGGTCTCTCCGCCTAGAAATTCTCCTCTATTCCTCTCTTCTCGTGTGACCTATTCAACCTTTAAAACCCACTTCAATGTTGCATGCTTTGCGAAGGCTTTCTTGCCCAGCCGTCAGCAGAGGCCTGCTCCCTTCTACTCTCTGAACACATAGCGCACAGACTCTGCATATCTGAACACAACTAGTTTTTTGCATATTTGAGTTTTGGACATTGTGTCAGAGCCAGAACCAAAACTTGTCATACCTACCAGCGGCCGTAGGAGCTCAGCACCCGCGGCTAACAAGGACGTTAGGAATTGGGCTTTGAACAGGCTTGCCTATGGTGTTGGGGTGAGAGGAGGGTTGGTCTGACACGGTCAAGAAAAAGTAAGTGAAAAGCCCACATGAGTGATGGGGAAATGCCAGGACCTGACAGAGAACAGGCTGGAAAGGAGAACGCCTCCTTGTGGTGACGGAGAGCCAGGCCATGGCTCCGTGGGGAGGGCCAGGCCCGGGAGGAAGAACCAGCACCTCTGGGTCATGGAAAACTTGAAGCCAGCTGTGGGGAATAGGCTAGGGGGAGGAAGGGAAGACGCCAGCCTAGAAAACCCAGCCCACACTGCACTGCGATTGCCCACGCTGGGCAGGAGAAAGGAGGGCAGGGCACTAAATCCATAGGGCCGTGGGCACTGAGCTTTACTTGCACTGACTCGTTTAATCCTTGTGAAGTGCCTCACAGAGGAGGAAGCCGAGGCTCAGAGAAGGCCAGCCGGCTGCCAGGTTCTCACCTGGCTCCAGGCCACACCCAAGCCCCCCTTTATGCCAATTCTCTGTACCAGTGTTGGGGGTGGGCAGACGGGATCATCCCGGTCTGAGGAGGTCTTGGACCTTCGCCCTCCTATGCCATGGCTGGAAGGAGGGGCACAGAGAGAGCTCATAGGATTGGGAGTCAGATGGGAACTTTTTTTCTCCCTCAGATTTGTATTGCTATACGTGGAGTGGGGTGGTGGGGGAGGAGTCCCTCTCTTTAGAAAAATCAGCCTGTTCACCTTCAGAAGGCATCCGGAGACAGTTCGTGCAGACAGAGGGCTGGGGCTTCTGGCCCCTCCAAGAAGCTCCTTGCTCCTTGCTGTCTGTCCCTGACCCAGTCCAGGGGCCACTTTCCAGCTGGAGCAATGGTCCTCACTTGACCGTGTGGATTCTTCAACCAGAATCCCCTCAAGCCCCCAGGCAGAAGAAGGTACCTCGGAGAAGTGTACCAACATTTCCAAAGGGCCATTCTTCCTTTCCTGTGGCCTGGAATGCTTTTTACAACCTTTTGTGTCTCTTTTGTGTTCCTTATGACTTCACAAAACTAATAATCTCAAATAATTCTCAATGCAATTCTCAGCAATGTTGGACTTGCACTAATCCCAGGAATTGACTTAGGCTTCATGAATTTCCCACTGTGGGCCTTATACACACACTCTGATGCCTTGGAGCTTATACACACACTCTGACGCCTATCTGTCAACCTGTTCTCAGGGCCTCCAGAAAAAGTTCGCCTCCAGATGTTTGCACATACTGCTCTAGGGTCTTTCTGGACACTTCTTTCCCTTGCTCTCCCATTCAGCCTTCTAGACCCAGCCCAGATATCCCCTCCTCCCCAGGCCTCACAAGATCCCCTGCACCAGACCAGGGATTCCTCATGGTGTCCACACTGGCTGAGAGCTTCCCATGATCCTCCACACTGGACCAGGAGTTTCCCACAACTCCCCCACACTGTAGTAGGAGCTTCCTATGATCCCCCATACTGAATAGAGAGCCTTCGATGACCCCCAGCCCCATGCTGGATGGACACGTCTCCTGAATGGACAGACACAGACTCTCCTTTCACACCTGCCACTGACACAAACTTTTCCTTTTCTTTCTTTTTTTGTTTTTTTTCTCATCACTATGGGAATCACTGTGCTCCTTCAGTGAAGGTCTGTATCTTATTCCATGTTTTCTTAGTGCCCAGCATCCAATAGATGCTCAGTACATTTTGGCTGAATAAATGAACCATTATTAAAGGGTTTCAAGGCTCATGTTAATGATCAAATCTGTGAAGCCTTCCCTGATGTTTCCCTTCCCCCATGGAAAAAAACAACATGGAATGGCTTTTATTTTCAGTGTTTCTATGGCACAGGGATGTGAGTTCTCACTGTACCTCTGATATTTATTTAACTGAGAAAATGAGCAAATCATTTTACTTCTGCAAGCCTTAGTTTCCTCATCTTAAAAATGGGGATCCTTATACTTGCTCTTCAACGATCCAATGAGCAAGACCTTACCATGTATGATAGCAAGTAGTGTCTGGCATGTAGTTGGTGTTTACTGAAAGCATGTCCATGTATATAGCTGCCACACTGTCACTGTCTGTTTACCATGTCTCCCGTTAGAGCAGAATTTCTCATGGCTCTGTCCCTGCTCCAGGCCTGGCTAGAGCTTGTTGATGGTTTTGGTGACCTTTCTGTGTCCCCACAGATCTACTGGGTATTTAATATTCATTGAGCCTCTAAGACAAAGCCCAGCACTAGGCACTCCCGTGGGCCACCAAGAGAATGATTAATGAGGTAGGACCAATGACCTCTCAAAGGATCACCATCCGGGAAGGAGGCTTAGGCAAGTTCTCTGGGATGAAAGGGGCTGTTGGCATGATTCCAAAGGAAACTTGGGACTTAGGATGTGGAAGGGGCTCTTCCCCAGGGCTGTCCACAGGCTATGGAGGTAGGAGTGATTTCTCTAAGGCCCAGGTCTTAGGTGAACAGAGAGGGAAGGAAGTGTGGGTACTGGAAGAGAGGAGTCCTCGGGCAGGAAGAGGCTCCTATCCCTGCAAGAACTGACCCTTAACTGGCTCCCACTTGTAAGCTATAGATGGTAGGAATCAAGTCTTATAGATTCCTACTTCTTCCAGCCTGTGACATAGATACAGCCACCTTCTTGGGGCTTGACACACATTGCTGGGTGTTACCATTGCTGGTCAATCTGGGAGGGCTGTCCTGGGCTGGATCCTTCAATGACAGGCCTCCAACGGGCCATTACAAGATGAGGTCTGTGAATGCTCACTTCCCCATCAACATTGTTATTCAGAAGAATGGTTCTCTTGTGGAAATTCAAAATTTCTAGGCTGAAAAAGACATCTGCAGGGTTTGGATGATGCCAGGTGTTGCTTGTTTAGTATCCCAAGCCCAGTAAGAGGAGTCGATTCTTGAGGGAAATGATGTTGAACTTGCATCACACTCAGCTGCTTTGATTCAATAAGTAACAACAGTTGAAAACAAGAGTATCAGAAAAGTTTTGGATGATCTCTATATTTCTGAAAAAGGAACGATGCAGCAGGCTAATAAATAAGATCTAAGTTGTTCAGCTACGAAAACAGCAAGATGCCAAATGATTTTTTCAGACTTATTTGTGACATTTTAAAGACACAAAAAAAGCTGTATTGATTTGGGGGTAGGGGAGAGAAAAGGAATATGAAGATTCTTTTAATCTCAGGGACGGTAAGGATTTCTTAAAGGAAATTCTAAACAGGGAAGAGGAGGTTGAGGTGGGCCCTGCGGGTAGGGAGCTACATGTTGCCTTGCATGTAGAGGCCTCCATATTGTCTTGAGGTAAGGAGAAGGCTGGACCATGCTTCTGGTTCAGAAGGTTCAGAGGAGTCTGGGGAATTGAAACATTCAGAGGCATCCACTCCGATGTCCATATCCCATCAGCCCAGATCCCAGGCCTTTGCCTTGGCCTTGGCCTAACAGACTTACTTTGGTTGGGCAGTCAACTGCCTTTGAAGTTTAGCCACTCAAGACTATTTCAGGCTTGTGGGGCGCCTGGGTGGCTTAGTCGGTTAAGCGTCCGACTTCCGCTTAGGTCATGATCTCGCGGTTCGTGGGTTCGAGCCCCGCGTTGGGCTCTGTGCTGACTGCCAGCTCAGAGCCTGGAGCCTGTTTCAGTCTGTGACTCCCTCTCTCTCTGACCCTCCCCTGCTCACGCTGTCTCTCCCTCTCTCTCTCCTAGAAATAAATAAAACATTAAAAAAAAAAATTAAAAAAAAAAAAGACTATTTCAGGCTTGTCTTGAATCCATTCCCCCTTCCCTCTATGGAGGATGGAAGTTTCCTTGGATGCAATTAGAGAGGCCCTGTGGCTTCCATTCCTAGCTTTCCATTATCTGCTTCTGGGCCTCGACTGTCCATTATCTTTCTGAAGGGGCCTCCCTAGTGCTTACCATGGCCGTCTAATACTGTGATCTTTAGAGCTACTATTATCACCCCAATGACCCCTAAGTCTCAAATGCCTGGTGCACTCACTGCCTGCTAACACTCCACCCGCAGGTGCACCATCCAGTTCAGCACTGGGACAAGTTTTAACAGTTGGAAGCCACCTTGCACCAGGGCCTGCCTGTGCTTCAACCCCCACCAGTGATAGGGTCCTCCTTGCCAGCCGAGAAGGGTTAACCCAGCTCCCCAGCCCCCATCTAACCACCTGCTGCAGGTAAGGTTCTCACACCAAACAATGAAATGGGGTTCAGGGTGTCGGGGGTGGGGGGTGGGCAAGATGTGAATCAGGGATCAATGCCTGTGAGCGACTGGACAAGGAAAGTCAACCGTGACCAGGCCTGACACAGCCAGGGCGGGCCTCCTCCCAGGGGCAGAGCTATTCCACACCCTCCTGAAGTGGCACAGTCTTTACACCACACCCTCGCCCCCCATCACTCTGCTCCAGAAAGGGTATGACCTCAGGCGGGGCTCCCTTGCAAGTGCTTCCATAAGGAGACTGTGGGGGGGGGGGGGGGGTGTCTCTGGGAGTTGTCCCCATGTCTACCACAACCCAGGAAAGCAGTCACTGAGTATTTACAGTGCCAGATGAGGCTAAGCGTCTTGCGTACTCAAAGGCAGGGACCATTATTATCCCCATGTTTGTGTGCACAGATGAAGAAGCTGAGGCACAGAGTGCTTAAATGACTTAGTCAAGGTTGCACAGCATATGATGGAATTGAGATTCCATCTAAAGATGTAAAAAAAAGCTTAATGAAGGGCGCCTGGGTGGCTCAGTTGGTTAAGCGTCCAACTTCGGCTCAGGTCATGATCTCGTGGTTTGTGAGTTCGAGCCCCGCATCGGGCTCCCTGCTGTCAGCACAGAGCCTGCTGCTTTGGATCCTCTGTCTACCCTCTCTCTGCCCCTCCCCTGTTTGTGTGCTCTCTCTCAATCTCTTTCAAAAATGAATAAACATTTTTTAAAAACGTTAATGAAATTCTTTGGAAAATTTAAACTTTCAGGAAAAGGTAACGCGGAGACCCCTGTGTACCCTTTCGCTCAGTGTCCCCTGCTGTTAACATCTTGCACAATCACGGTACATTTGTCACAACTGAGAAAATAACACTGGGTTATATTGCTAGTAACTAAACCACGGACTTTACGTGGCTTTCCACTGACATCCTTTTACTGTTCCAAGATCAAAACCAAGATACTACCTTGCCGTTAGCATCCCACAGATTTAGACTCTCATGTGTAAACTTTTGACCTGTCTGCCTCACTGCCCGCTGTTCCCACAAAGCTTCTGTGGCTCCGAAGCCCTCGGGTGCCGCTCACTGCCCCAGGTGTGTGTGGGCAGCCCCAGAATGTGGCGTGCCGACTGGCTCGCTGTTTTCTCTGGGTCTCCTCTCTGCTGGCATGTGGAGAAAACTCCCGCGGGGCCCAACTCAGTAATGTGCTTGTTTTGATTTCGCCCATCAGACATTTCCTGGTGCCTTCCTGGGGGGGCGGGGGGCGGGAGAGGGGTGCTGTCTCAGGGCACCCAGAGCGCCCTCGGGCTTGGCCCTGCTCTCCAAGAGCTACCAGCTAGCTCACCCCTCCTCTCTGACCTGCCCACCCCCCAGGCTCCCTGGCTCTGCAGGTTTAACAGTAAGGGGATCCCTGTTCTTGCCCCTCCCCACCACTCAGTTGCCTCCTAGATCCCTGCTGTGTGTCCACTCGGGGTCCTGAGCCCCGCGGGCAGCTGTCTGCTGAAAACTGGCGCTCTGAGCACACGGCCTGTGTACTATGGGATGAGAGAGACCGAGCTTTACTGGTGCGGACGCAGAAAAGATCCAGGTTCTTGTTCTCTTTCCCACCTTTGCCACTTCCTTGTGAGATGTTGCATTATTCCGCGTCCAGTTTCCTCATGGAACCAACTAGAACAGCATCTTGCTTAGTGGTTAAAGAAGGCACGCTGAAGGCAGATGATTTGGGTCTCTGCTGTTTATCTGCTGTGTATCATGTTATTTAGCCTCCCATTGCCTCAGTTTCCACATCTGTAACATGCAGAGAATAACACCTACTTTTTAGGGCTTTTGTGAAAATGAAGGGAATCAGTAAAGACAAAGCATCCAGGACTGTGTCTGGCACGGACAAGCTCTCAACTAGGATTAATTATCATGATTTCCATGGATGTTTAGAATCAAATGAGATCATTACTGTAAAGGTGCATTGTAAATGGCAAAGCATGTTTAAAAAAAGGTTAGCATTATTATTTTTAAAACCTACTTTATTATCTTGGGGGACACAAGTAATCCACAGGCAGCTATTGTCTGTCTGGGTTGCTTACCATGGTCAAGTACAGCTGGAAAAGGAATGAGTTCATGAAGTCCACAGTCCTTTATGGAGCCCCTATTAAGCGTGACCTATAATTTTAGGCATGTGTACTTCTATTTTCTCATTTAATCATCCCAACCAAACTGGGATGGCTATTTTTATCCACATTTGATGGCTAACCGAAGCCTAACCACAGCCTCAAATATGTCCCATCCATCCAGAAGCAGGAATCAGCCTGTGTATTTGAAATCCTCCCATGTTCAGACACTTCTGAGGCCGGAGAGTAAGCACCAGGGACCCCTGCCTTAAACGAGCCTACATTCCTGGGGCAGAGTCCATGACTGTCGGCCTGTCTGCTCTCAGATCCTCCCCTACCTTCCCTTGCCCTGTTGCGTGTCACGAGGGGCAGCCCCGGAGAAGCGACTTTCCCGGCTTGTCCCATCCGAGGGACCCTCAGGCCTCTGGCAGTTGGTCTCAGACTGTTCGCCCCTGGAACTGCGTGCGGGTGCGGTTCACCGGAGAAAAAATGAGTCTCGATGACATCTCTCACACCCTGAATCCAGCTGGGCCCGAAGCGAAGCCTCTTCCCAATCGGAGACTTCCCTATCAGAGTCTCCTGTGGCCACACAGAGGCCCAACACAGGCCTTGCCGACGGCCTCCCTCCCGGGACCGCTGTGCGGACTGGGGAGAACTCCCATCTGGAGAAGCGAGTCCAGGGCTCACACCAAAGCACCCAACCGAAGCCAGCTCCGATGACCGGTCTAGGGGAAGTACGCGCCGGCGATACTGCCGCCGTGGCTGTTGTCAGCTGCGCCCGGGTGCAGCCCGGCTCGCAGCTGTGGCCCAGGCAGCCTTCCAGCTGCAGGGATGGGGTAGACCTCGGGCGGGGGCTCCCCTAGGGCCGTTTGTTTGGAAGCCGCCTCTCAGCGTGCGCTCTCCGTGGCTTCCCTGCGCGCGTGTAATGCGGTAATTGCAGCCTTCCCAGCTGTCGGCCACGCAGACAGCCCAGAAAATGAGGTCGGCTCGGTAAATATTGAACCAAATTATGCAAATGAGCTCCGCAAGAGACTCAGCTGCAGAGACGGGGTCTGATTGGTGAGCGTGGCTTGCAGGGGACCCCTCCTCTTCCCGGGACTGCTCTATCAGCCAAAGCAGCCACCTGGGGCCCCGCCAGAGAGACTGGGGCTGGGACGGGGCGCCGGGTCACTCCTGCCTGTTCCTGAGGTCCATCAGGGATGACAGTTGGACAGCTTTGCAGGTGAGGTTAGCGGGGCGTGGTATAATGGCGGGGTTGGGGGGGTGCTGGTGATGATATTTAGTTCCCGTTGGTCCTTATCTCCCCCAAAAAAGGCTGCTTGGCAAATAAGTCTTTTTTTTAATATATTTTTTTATTTATTTCTAGGAGAGAGAGAGACACAGCGTGAGCAGGGGAGGGTCAGAGAGAGAGAGAGACACAGACTCCGAAATAGGCTCCAGGCTCTGAGCTGGCAGTCAGCACAGAGCCCGACGCGGGGCTCGAACCCACGAACCGCGAGATCATGACCTAAGCGAAAGTCGGACGCTTAACCGACTAAGCCGCCCAGGCGCCCCGGCAAGTGAGTCTTTGAGGGCACATGGGGGCAAGATGCTGATGCCTCAGTGCTAAGTGTGCCCCGCTGCAGAGGGGAGTGATGGGATCCCCCTTCTCCAGAGTAAAGCATTTCAGGGGCTCTTCCCCACTGGCCGTCCAAGGTGCTAAAACCCCATGGGGGCTGAGTTCACTGGTGAGGAAATGAAGATTCTAGAAACATGGGTAAGGGAGCAGCATGGGGCAAGTACAATTCTAAAGCTCTTCTGTGGCCCTAGCAGGGCATTGCTGTGGCTTTGCAGGGATGAAAATGTATCTGGCACGTCTGGTGAGGGTGGATGTTGGGGGCAAGGGGAGCTCACGTACATGAGGGCGTCTAGCTCAGGGAGCCTGACAGGTCACAGCAAGGACGTCATTGGTGAGAGCGGGAATGGGACAGATCCCACTCCTTCCCTGGAGGAGTGGGATGCAGGCTGCCCAACGAGCAGCCATCCCTTGAGACCAGGTGCCTGAGCCAAGTATGTGGTGGGGGAAGCAATCTCTTCCCAGTTCCTTCATGGACAATGGTGAAGTTTAAAGTGATGATGACAGGGATGGTGCCACTTTGGAAACCCCAGCATGTGATGCTCCACGTCCTGTAAGATGATCCCCTTGGTGCTTCCCGGGGGTCCCTGCCACAGTGACAAAGCATGGCCAAAGACAACGTGGGCATCACCTGTCACTGAAGGAGCCGGACTGGAAGAATGTGGGGGGAGTGTCTGGAAGTTACATGAGTCAGCCCAGGACCGTCTCCCCAGAACAAGCACGGGACTCCCAGTGGCTGGAAAGGGCTCAGCCCCTCCAACAGCAAGTAAGGGCATTATATCAGTATATCAGTTTCCCAGTTCTGCTGCAACACATCACTGAAAAATCAGTGGCTTAAAATAACACAGATTTATTGTCATACAGATCTGGAAGTCAGAGGATCTCACGGGGCTAAAATCAAGGTGTCACAGGGCTATGGTACTTTCTGGAAAGCAGGGGAGACTCTTTTTTTTCCTTGCTTTTTTCCATCTTCTAGAAGCCACCCACATCTCTTGGCTTGTGGCCACATTATTCAGGCCTCTGTTTCCATTTTCACAAGTCCTTCAGCTCTGACGCTCCTGTCTCCCTCTTATCAAGGCCTTCGTGATTCCGTTGGGCCTGCCTGGATTGTCCCCTTATGTTTCTGTCAGCTGAATTCCATCCTCGGCCTTAATTCCCATTTGCAGTGTAACCTAACATACTCCCAGGTTCTGGGGATTAGGAGCCAGACCTCTGTGGGGGATCATTATTCTGTCTGTCAGAGGCATGGACTAAAAACACTGCATTGTTAGTGTTCCGGGTAACCCCAAGACCACCCACGGGTTGGCAAGGCCTGGGGGTACAAGGTTATGCTTAAGAATATTCTTACCTTCATGAGAATAACCTGATAAACATGGGTGGCTCAGTTGGTTACGTGTCCAACTCAACTCAGGTCATGATCTCATGGTTCTGTGCTGACAGCCTGGAACCTGCTTTGAATTCTCCCTCTCTCTCTGCCCCTCCCCTGCTCTTGCTCTGTCTCTCTCTCAAATATAAATGATAAGAAAAATTAAAAAAAAAAACCAGTGAGCACTTTGTTGTCATGTTCTAAGTACCATCCTTTGTTCAATATAAACTTTAGAGAATTTCTCTTCTGTGGTTTTAGGAAGAAATTTACACTCTTGCATTGCCGTGTTGCACACAGCAGAGGCTTTTTGTTAGTTTCCTTGTTTTTTGGTTGTTTTAGTGTGAGTTTTCTCCTCAATAAACAAATCTTTCTGATTTTACAGCCAAACGTTCCTAAGTGTTCCTGCTCCCAAATTCAGAAGAGATCATCTCTATCTGGAATTATCCTAGCAGTGGGAAGGGTAGACTGGTAAACCTAGGGAAATCAGAAAGATCCACAAGGAAAACTTGCAATTGAGAGGAAAACCAGATGAGTTCTTCCAACAACAAAAATTCTGTTCTTGCTGCCCATCAGTTACGGGGGAGCTGGAAGCCCCCAGGAAGTTCTATTTCTTTTCTATCTTGCCTAAAATAGCCTTAGACATAGAGGTCTGGCTTGATCCCCATCATGGACCCACTGGGCCACATGCTAATTTCATTCTCCTTCTTACTTTCCTGGTATGGGTCCGCTTCCTCTTTATTTCTCCAGGCTTCTCTCTCTCCACACCTCCAGCCACCTGTAAGGTCCAAGCACACGGGAAGAGCCACCATTCTGAGAAAATGCCAGCACCCTCACACCTGCTGGCCTTGGCAGCCTCTCCCTTGTTTTATCAACTCATCATCCTTTGAGCTCCAGCTCAGAATGTCAGCCATTCTGTGCAAAACACTGCCCCGTGCTCAAAGAGTGCGGAGTTGAGGCCTCTGTCTGCCAGGCTCAAGAGAGGAGAACTGGAGCTAATGAGTCCGTTTTTAAAATTGTCATAGAAAGCCGTCACTCTCACATCCAACTGAGGCCGGTGATGAGTGTGCTGTGTACACCGTCTTGTTTCCTCGCTGCGTGCTGCGGCCTCACACGGACCTTGTGAGCCAGATCTTACATTCTCCACTTTTGGGCTGGCCAAAGTTCAGAGAAACTGAGAACGCGTCCTGAGTTATAGAGCTGGCAAGCGCCAAGGCCAGGCCCCGACCCCAGTCTGCTAATCCCCAAATCCACGACCTTAACCTCTACATAGTGCTGCCTGCACACCAGAGCCGAAAGCCAAGGGCCCGGGCATTCCGTAGAGGTGGCCGGTACAGTGGTCCAAGCAAGCATGGGAACTGGCCTGAGAAAACTTCAGTTTCAGTCCTGATGGGGCCACTGGCTTACTGTGCAGTCCTGAAGGGGCCCCTTGGCCTCTCTGAGCCTCAGTTTCCTCACACCTGTCTTGTTGTGAGGATCAGATGGAGGAAGCCCGTGAAAGCCTAGGTGATCTTTCTCAACTGAGCACCCGGGGGTTATCAAGGGGCATTGGGAAAGGCTTCTTGGCAGAGGTAGGAAACAGATGCTGGAACAGACAGCCTCTATCCTGAGGCCCTCAGGGCAAACACCAGGCAGACAGAGGGAAGGCACCAGGGGCCCAGCTGCACAAGCACCGGCCTGCTCCAGAAGCTCCAGATGCTGCAAAACGTAGGTGGGACAGTCCTTGGCTTGGTCACATCCCACTGCTCAGGGCATCAGCTTTGTTTTTTGCAGGAGGAAAAAAAAGAAAAACAAAAAGACTCTAGGGAGAAAAATCCAGGCTTGCTAAAGTGATAAATCTGTGGGAGAGATGAGCGTCACTCCAGACAGGAACTTATGATCGGCCTCCTTTCATCCAGCCACACCGTGAACTCGTTCGGTGAGAAGAAAACCTGGCCAAGTGGGCCTGGGGTCTGACAGAGCGGCGGTCCCCACCCAGGTTGTGCTTAGTGTCTGAACCTAGGAGTCTCAGCTTCCTCATCTGTAACATGGAATGACAGCTATTCTGCTACCTACTTTACTCTGCTTGGATGAGTAAATGGAATAAAGAAAACCTTAATTCTTTTTTTACTGTTTATTTATTTACTTTGAGACAGAGAGAGACTGGGGGAGGGGCAGAGAGAGAGGGAGAGAGAATCCCAAGCAGGCTCCATGCAGTCAGTACAGAGCCTGACATGTGGCTCAAACTCACAAACCATGAGATGGTGACCTGAGCTGAAAGCCAGAGGTGGACGCTCAACTGACTGAGCCACCCAGGTGCCCCAAGAAAATCGAAATTTTTAATAGTGTAGAAAGTACCCACTAATGGTACTTTTGTGGGGTGTGGAGCAGGATGGCTGGGAGACAGGGGTCTTTTCACTGTGTACCCTTTATACTTTTGGGGATTTTGAACCATGGGAATGCATTAGTTATGAAAAAAGTAAGCTTAGGAAAAAAAAGTCCACAAGAAAGTCAAAACCAACACATGCAACTATTAGTCATTGTCAGCAGCAGCATCCACATCATCATTATTTAAAAGGCGTTTCTCCCATAATCTTCCGAGTTTATGCTCACCAGATACTAAAGAGAGTAGGTCCTCAGTCTGGGCGATTCCTGGTCTCCCGCTGCACCTCAGCATGGGTTCAGATTTCTTCTGCATCTGTGAGGCTCAGACTCCTGGGGAAAGTGGGTGGAGAAGTTCCAACTTCATATCACTTGCCACAGAATATGCAGTAGCCCTTTAAGAGGAGCTGAAGCCCTTTTAGGTGACCTCGGAGGGATTTCCAGGAGTGCTGCTAACCAGAAAAGCCAGGTGCAAGAAGCAGGTGGCCTCATTTTACAAAACAAAGAAAGACCAGTAGCAGATAGCTGCAAACAACCAAGGTTTGTACCAGGTTGTGAGCAAGGGCTGCCTGTGGGGTGTGGGTGGGGTCGGGGAATGAGAGCAGAAGGTTGATGATTGATTAAAAAAATGAATAATGCCCTCTCATTTATGAAAATGTATACATGTGCATGTATATAAATGCATAAGGAGGTGCAAGAGAAGGTGATAATGCACGTTAATGGTGACTAGCTTAGGGTGGTGCTGTTTTAGGTGACTCTTTTTGTTCCGATATTTATACAAACACTCTTGACCCTTGAACAACACAGGGTTAGGGGCACCAAACAAACCCTGCAGAGTCAAAATCCAAATCCCACTTTTGACTCCCCCAAAATGACTACTGACAGCCTGCTGTGGACTGGAAGCCTTACCAGTCATATAAACAGTTGATTAACATATATATTGTATTTTGTATGTATTATATACTGTCTTCTTACAATAAAGAAGCTAGAGGGAAGAAAATCTTTGTTTTAAATATAGTTTATTGTCAAGTTGGTTTCCATATAACACCCAGTGCTCATCCCAACAAGTGCCCCCCTCCATGCTCATCACTCCCCTTCCCCTCTCCTCCACCCCCATCAGCCCTCAGTTTTCTCAGTATTTAAGAATCTCTTATGGTTTGCCTCCCTCCCTCTCCTTAACTATTTTCCCCCCTTCCCCTCCCCTATGGTCCTCTGTTAAGTTTCTCCTGATCCACATATGGGTGAAAACATATGGTATCTGTCTTTCTCTGCCTGACTTCTTAAGAAATTCTTATTAACAAAGTCACAAGGAGGGGCACCTGGGTGGCTGAGTTGGCTGAGCGTCCAACTCTTGATTTCAGCCCGAGTCTTGATCCCAGGGTCGTGAAATCAACCTCCACTTGAGCGTGG
>NW_027530971.1:2293165-2302169 GCF_008692635.1 Crocuta crocuta
CCCCCACGTGTGCACTCTCTCTCTAAAAAAAAATTACAAGGAAGAGAGGAAGAGAAAACATTTGCAGTACTGTACTGTATTTATCCAAAAAAAAAAAAATCCATATAGAATTGTGCCTGTGCAGTTCAAACCTGCATTGCTCAAGGGTAAACTGTAGTCGTCATTATAAAAAATCGTTATGTATTATTTATGCAATCAGAAAAAAATTGAATTTCAATGTGAAAGATAAGCAAAACAAACTAAGCACCTGCTATGTACCGCTGTAACAGCTGAAATTACAAATAAGGTCAGATTTCCTTTAAAATTCAAATGGAAAACTTCCAAGACTGTTTACAAAGGAGTCCTTCTCCCCCTCCCTCCTTCCCCTACCAGATTTCTTCTGGTAAATTCCCAAAAGCCCAGAAGGGCAGTGTTGACCCCAGGGCGGTCAGTCCCAGCGGGCAGTGGGAGCAGCTCTCTGCTTGGCTACAGGGAAGACTGGCTGCTGAATGAGGCCACCGAGCCACCGCGCGCTGCCCCTGCCATCGCCCTCCCTCTCTGGATCCCCGCACCACCTCCAAGTTCTCATTGTAAGCTGAGGCACCGTGTCCCCTAACTGCCACCACAGAGGCTCATTCTCCAGGCTGCTCCTCACGATGGTGGGTGTTCTCCCTTCAATGTCACCCTCAGGGAGCCAGGGCCCGCTGCAGAAATGAGCACCAGAGGACAGTGCTTTAGTGCCAGCACTCTTCTGGTTCACACACACATGCACTTACACACACGTGCACACGCATACATGCACACACACGGCTACTTCCCGCCGGCCACCCTGCAGTGCCACAGGGTCAGTGCTCCCACGCCAGCCCATCCTAAGTCCGAGGAGAAGCGCCCACCCTCTGTCCTCAGCGCCAGTCCTGTGGCTGTTGTGCTTGTTGCTCCAGGGTTGAACCTGGGATCCACCTTCAGACCACGTCCCTAGGGGCTAGGGGTCCCTCGGGTCCAGCAGAGCCACAGTGATGAGAGAACAGAAGGCTGGGAGTGCTCCCACAGTCCCTCTCCTGACACAGGGGCCAGGGGGCTCCACTCTCCTCCCTCCAGCTTCCTCCCCACGGAGGGCAGTCGTGTAGACAAGAATGAAGGTGCCCTGCCCTCCTTGGCTCACTCTCCCTCCAGACCCCACCAGGACACAGTGCTGTCCTCTCCTGCGTGGGCTCAGTAGCCAGGCCTGTGCTGGAGCCTGACCGTTGTCACCAGCTGGGCAGGGAAAGGGTTATGGTTAGGACTGTGGTTACAGTTGCAGTTAAGGTCATAGTTCAGCTTCATCTGGGTAGGAGGGAGAAGGAGTAAGCAGGTCTGAATTACATCCTCGGGTCCAGCTTGATAGCAAAACACCTGACATTTTGATCCCTTAGCTGACTCTTCTCAAGTGGCTTAGCTCTCATGGAACAGAGCCATGGGATTAATTAGCCAGAACCCACCTCCTTGCCACCAATCAGGAACCACAACTTCACAGGAGAACCTGCTTCATGACTGCCCCATGCCTCACCGTCAGGTTCCCTAGAGGAAGTCCCTGCTTGTCTGGTATCAAGGGCCACCTCATCATTTGTCCCAGGATAAGTGGCAGTTGGTATACCTGCTGCTTTGTCGCTGTGGCCCCACAGACAGGGTGATAAAGTAATGTGCCGGTGACATTTCCCAACCTCTTTGTTATTTAGTCATATCCCTGTAGATTGAACAACTAAATTGATCTTCAGTCAGCTGGTTGCCCTACCCTTTTAGGAAAGGGGGTGCTTTGCTTATGCTGCCTGATGTAGCAACCCCAGAGTCAGCATCATGACTTCTCGGTTACAAGTGACAGAATGGAGTCTGAGAGGTAACGCACCTTTGGTTAGTGGCAGACTCTTAGCCCCCACGTCTTTCTGAGCCACCTCACACAAGGGGCACCAGCCCACTCAAGAAAAGACTCAGAGAGATCTGATTTCAGCTCCATGGGGCCCCTCTTCTAAGTTTTAATAATTACAGCACCTTCCCTTTGTTCCTTGTTTTGTCTAGAAATTATAGCAGATCAAAACACAATGAGACATCACCTCACACGTGTTAGAATGGCTATCATCAAAAATACCAGAGATAACAAGTGTTGGCGAGGATGTGGAGAAAAGGGAAGGCTTGGCATTGTGGGTGAGGATGTGAAGTGGTGCAGCCACAATGGAAAACAGTATGGAAGCTCCTCAAGAAATTAAAAACAGAACCACCATATGATCCAGCAATTCCACTCCTGGGTATATATTCAAAGGAAATGAAAACAGGATATCAAAAACTTATTTGAACTCTCATGTTTATTGCAGCATTTTTCATAGCAGCCAAGATATAGAAATAATCTAAATGTCTGTTAATGGACGAATGGATAAATAAGACACACACACACACACACACACACACACACACACATACACCCCAGAATATTATTCAGCCATGAGAAAGAAGGATATCCTGCCATTTTTAACAACATGAATGGATCTTGAAGGCATTGTGTTAAGTCTGAAATAAGGCAGACATCAAAAGACAAATACGCTATGATACTACCTTTTCAAAGACAAGAAGACTAACAGCATCTTTGTATGCTGATGGGAATGATTATGTAGAGCAAAGGGGGAAGCATTGCTAGAATACTATTCCTATGGTGCACAAAGGGGAGACTACACATCAGTCATTCCTCACCCTTGATCCTCAGCATTGTATGGTTGGATTGTTTTGATTTATTCAGTGTCATGGAGCCATGTGTCTCTTTTGTGGATATCTCCAACCTTATAGGAAGGATTCTGGGAACTTGGAAGACACTTTGAAAAGATAAAAGTCAATGCAAATTTTCTGTAGTACGTGCTTGAGCACCTGGACACACAGTCTTTAGCTCCTTAGGCACCTCCATCCTGGTTTGCCAAGTTCTCGCTTAACAGTTGGTGAGATCCTCTCTAGTTCCCAGTAAGCAACATCACTGGGATCCCATGTTTCACGTCCTACTTCTAATTACTGCTGTTCTCTTCCTGCCCCCATCAAGACTGAGGATAATATAACCAGGATAAGGAGTGAGATGCCAAGAAGGTAGGAGGAAAAACTTGAGGGAAAGGTGTGGAGACCCAGAGAAGTGAGCCTTGTGAAGAATGGGGTGATTAACATGAGACTCACAGAGAGGCCAGGGAGATAAGGATTGGAATGCACCCACTGGGTTTGGCAAAAGGAGGCTATTGACCTTTATCAGAGTGGTTTCAGTGGAGAGGTTGGGAACAAACCAGATTGCTGTGGGTTGAGGATGTGTGGAGGCGAGGAAGTGGAGACCGAGTGTGAGGGGTATTTGCTCAAGTTATTTGATGGTGGAGCGAAGGCAAGAGATGTGATGATGACCCACGGGCAAGCTGGGGTGAAGGGAAAGCTGTTTCAGGCTGAGAGATATTTGGAGGGTTCAGGTGCAGGAATGAGGGACCCAGGGGAAGAAGGCTTGGAGATTAAAGACAGAAAGGGAAGGAAGTCTGTGGAACAGAGTTTTGAAGGAGATGGAAGGGATTTTGAGTACAGCCCGAGGGAAAGAATGAAGATAAGCAAAAATACACTGATGATTTAAGAAGGAGAAGTTAGGTGTTCAGTTGCTGTAAAGTTTGTGTAGGAGACAGAGTTCTGTAGCATGAGGGGCTTTGGGAAATGCGAGATGAGGCAAAATAGTTTTGAAAGGCTAAATCAGCAAAGAGGCAAGAAGCAGGTGAGAGGATCTGGGAGCTACACCATGGGCCCACTTACTCCACCATAACATGAGTTTAGAGCCTGGTGATGTCTCCTGCTCTCCCCGACAGGGGGCAAGTAAATGCGACTGAAGGACAATGGGCAGTAACATGACTGATCCCCAGGTCAGGAATAATCGACACTGTAAGTAAGGGTTCTGTCAAGCCTTACAGATGCATTCCCACCCACCCAGTGACGACTGCTAAGAATCAGGCTTACCATCCTTGCTCTCTCTGGCCCGTCGCAATGTGGCAGGATGACAGAAACTCAACTTCCTCTTTCTATTGAAGAAAATAAATAGAGAATCAGAGAGGAACTACTTAGAAAAGTTCCAGGAGTGCCTGGGTAGCTCAGTTGTTTGAGCCTCCAACTCTTGATCCCAGGGTTATGGGATCAGGTCATGGTTTTAGAGTCATGGGACTGAGCCGTGCATGGGGCTCCAGGCTGAGTGTGGAGACTGCTTGGGATTCTCTCTCTCTCTCTCTCTCTCTCTCTCCCTCTTCCTCTGCTCCTCTCTCCCATTTACTCTCTCTCTTTCTCTCAAAGGAAAAGGGAAAATAAAAGAGAAAAAAAAAGAAAAAAAAAGAAAACTTCCAGACAGCTCAGTCAAAAAGGGAATCATCTAATGAGGGGCTCTCTGTAGTAAAAACAGGACAAAGAAGCTTCTTTGAGCATAGTAATGCTAGGACCATGGTGTTATGAGGAAAAGGGTCGATATTTTTCTCATAGAAGAAATATGTATTCAGTCTATGAGATGAGACTGTTCCCTTTGGGAGAAGGTTAATGCTTTCAGTGGTGAGGGCTGTGGCCCTCAGCTGGTTCAGAAGGGATGAGCTGCAGAGATCAAACTGAAATCAGAGCACCCCAAGCCTCCCCACCCCCTCATCATCCCAATCCATGGGACTGAATTGGAAAACAGGTAGAGCAGCATTTCCCATAACAACTGGTGAAACAAGGTTCCAGAGTTGGTGAGATGCAAAAACTGAGTCAGAGCTCTCCCACGTGATGGAATTACCCAAGTCAGGGAGGTGGGGACCCTGGGCTGAGGAGCCGGCTTAAGGAGAGTATGTGGGAGGGATTGGACAATGAGGGATCAAGGAGTCAGAGAAAAGGGTGGGGGCGGGGGGTGAGTGTGTATCGATGTGGATGGCAGAGCAGTCTCCCAGGCTGAGAAGTTGTGCAGAGCCTCCTGCTTAGAGGTCCCCAGCGCTTGGCTTTCTCCTCTGATGCCACCTTCTTGCAATGCTTCATATTTTTGGAACAAGGGGTCTTACATTTTCATTTTGCCCTGGGACCTGCAGATGATATGTCTGACCTTGTGGGAAAGTTTTTAAGAACCCAAGCAAGTTGATTGAAGTCATCACTACCACTTTGGGTTGATGTTTGATGTATTAGTATTAAGGCCAGTTGTGTGCTGCCAGGCGGAAAACACCACACATCAGCCAACATCTCCGACAAGAGCCCCTCAGCCTTGGTATTTCTTCTCACGATAATAGGGGATGACACTTGACCCACACCTGCTACATAGAATGGAATGGCCCAACTACACCCTGCCAGCCACGATAATGCCCTCATCCTTAATCCCTATAGGATGGCACCATATGGTTGCCATTACCAGAGATCCGTATACCTCTTGGCTCCTTTGAAGTAATTCCTTCAGTTTCTCTTACTGCTCTCTGTCCTTCATTCAACAACCACCTACTGTTAGTTATTATGTGACAGATGGAATATTCCATTTCCAATCCACCCACCAAGAACTCAGCATGTCCTAGCTACCCTTCAAAACAAAAGATTCAGGCTCTACACTGACAGCATGGAGCCTGCTTGGGATTCTCTCTTTCTCTCTCTTGCCCTTCCCCTGCTCATGCTCCCTCTCTCTCTGTCCTTCTCTCTCTCTCTCTTAAAATAAATACATAAATAAATTAAAAAAAAAAATAAAGGAGCCCAGTAGAGAAAGGTCTTGAATGAATAGAAAGGAAGGAGTGGCCACTTTCCCCACCCACTTTTCAAGTCAAATTCAAATTCAAAATCCCCTCTTCTCCTGTTGCAAGTTCACAATTTGAAATGTAGCAATTCTCTTACAGTATAAGGGGTGCCTGGTTGGCTCAGTCGGTTAAGCATCTGACTTTGGCCCAGGTCATGTCTCATGGTCTGTGAGTTTGAACCCTGCACTGGGTTCTGTGCTGACAGCTCAGAGCCTGTCCAGATTCTGTGTCTCCCTCTCTCTCTCTCTGTCCCTTCCCCACTTGTGCTCTCTCTCTCAAAAGTAAACATGTAAACATTAAAAAAAGTAATCTATCTTGCAGTATGAATTTAAAACCTCATCATATTTCCAGGGGCACATGGGTGGCTCAGTCGGTGGCTGTCAGTGGCTCAGTCTGTTAAGTGTCAGACCCTTGATTTGGGCTCGAGTCATGACCTCAGGGTTTCTGAGTTCAAGCCTCACATCAGGCTCTGTGTTGACAGTGTGGAGCCTGCTTGGGATTCTCTCTCCCTCTCTCTCTCTCTCTCTGTCCCGCCCCTGCATGCACTCTATCTCTCTCTCAAAATAAATAAACATTAAAAAAAAATAAACCTCCACACTGGAGTCTAGAGAGAAGTAGACGTTCTCCTAGGCACTGGTGCAGGAAGACGGTACAAAAACAAGTGAGCTAATTACTCAGCATAGTCGAAGACAGAGGAATCCTGGTCCGAACATCCATTTCTAGTACGTCCTCCATGGGAACACGTGGAATGAAAATGACTTTCTCACTTTACACTGCATTTCCACCTCTCTCCGTGACCACTGGCGACAGCTTTGTGTACATTCTCCTAGACCCCCTCTCTTCACATGTAAAGTCATGTGTGTGTGCATGTATCTTACACCTCATTTTTATACTGTGTAAGAGTTTTCTCTCTCAACCGTGTGTAAGTGTGCAGGTCAGCGGCATTAAGTACATTCCTAGTGTTGTGTAACCACCAGCACTGTCCATCTCCAGGACTCTTCCCATCCTGCAGATTGAAACTTTATATCCATTAAACAATAGCTCCCCATTGCTCCCTCCCCTCCCCCAGCCCCTGGAGAGCGCAGCCCTACTTTCTGTCTTTACCATTTTGACCTTTCCCAGTACCTGCTATGTCTCGGATCATTTGAGCTACTATAATGTAACCCCGTAGACTGGGAAGCTTATAGGCAACAGAAATTCATTTCTCATAGTTCTGGAGGGTGGCAGTCCGAGATCAAGACGCCCGCAGACGAGGTTTCTAGAGAGGGCCTGCTTCCTGGTTGACGGATGGCTGTCCTCTCCTGTGTCCTCACACGGTGGAAGGGGCAGGAGAACTCTCTGGGGTCTCTTTTACAAGGGCATTGATCCCATTCATGAGGACTCCACCCTCCTAACCTGAGCGCCTCCCAACGGCTCCACCTCCAAACACCATCACATTTGGGGGTTAGGTTTCAACATATGAATTTAGGAGACACACAAACATCAGTCTACAGTATCATATAAATGGAATCCCATGGTGTCTATCTTTTTGTGACTGGTCTATTTCACTTAGCGTAATGTCGTGGCGGTTTCTCCGGTAGCATACGCCAGAATTCCTTTCCTTTGCAAGGCTGCATAATAGCCCATTGTATGTCAATCCCACATTTTGCTTAACCATTCAGAGAGAACTTTTTTTTTAACTTCACACATTTCATCCAAAAAATAACCTTATGAGGAATATACAATTATTACCCCCATTTTACAGACAAATATCCAGAAATACAGATGAATATCCAATAGCCAGAGAATGATGAAGTAACTTCCACTTGACACACTAAAAGCATAGTGGTAAGAGCTCCGTCTCTGGAAACAGAATGCCACCTCTCGGCTGTGTTACCTCAGACAAATTATCTAGCGTCTCTGTGCTTCAGTCTCCTCTTCTGCAGAATGCAAACACTACTAGTGCCTGTCTTACAAGGTTATTGTGAGGATAAAACAAGACAAGCCATGATAATGTTTGAATAGCAGCTGGCACATCACCAACACTCAATACAGGCCAACTATTATTAATATTACTTTAAAAAATGCAGATGTGTAGTGGCTTGGCAAATGTTTATGACACAACAGCCAAAGCAAAAAAGAAAAAGAAAAAAAAAAAAAAGAAAGGAAAAGAAAAAGAAAAAATCCACTAAGTACTGTATGTTCCATGACTGCAGTTCTGTGAAAATTCTATCTGCTCATTCATGGAAAAAGACTTGAAGGAAATACACATATGTGAAAAGAATTTCTCTTTTAGGGTTAGAGATTGTGTATAGCTTTTAAAAAATTGGGGTCCCTGGGTGGCTCAGCCTGTGAGGCGTCCTACTCTTGATCTCAGTTCAGGTCACGATCTATGTATGATTCGTGAGCTCAAGTCCCACATCAGGTGTCATTGTTGGGATTTTGTCTCTCCCTCTCTCTGCCCCTTCCCAGCTTGCACTGTGTCTCTCTCTCTCTCTCTCAAAATAGATAAATAAACTTAAATTAAAAAAATAAAAAATAAATAAAATTCAGTCTCTGAAATCTTGCCATTTGCAACGTGGATGGAACGAGAGGGTGTTATGCTAAGCGAAATTAGTCAGTCAGAGAAAAGACAAATATCATATGACTTCACTCATATGTGGAATTTAAGATACAAAATAGATGAACATAAGGGAAGGGAAGCAAAATAAGATAAAAACAGGGAGGGGGCCAAAACATAAAAGACTCTTAAATATAGAGAACAAACTGAGGGTTGCTGGACCGGTTCTGGGTGGGGGGATGGGCTAACTGGGCAAGGGGCATGAAGGATGACGCTTGCTGGGATGAGCACTGGGAGTTATACATAGGGGATGAATCACTGGAATCTACTCCTTGACTCATTATTGCACTATGTGCTAACTAACATGGATGTAAATTTCTAAAAAATAATATAATTAATTAATTAATAAAAGAGAAAAAATAAAATAAATTCATTTTCTAAGAGGTGCCTGGGTGGCTCAGTCAGTTAAGCTTCCAACTCTTGATTTTGGCTCAGGTCATTCGTGAGATTGAGCTCCACTAATAGCACGGAGCCTGCCTGGGGTTCTCTCTCTCTCCCTCTCTCTCTCTGCCCCTCCCTCCTGCTCACATACACTCTCTCTCTCAAAATAAATAAACATTTAAAAAATCTGAAAAATAAAATTCATTCTCTAATAAGAAAGGGAGAAAAGAAAAGAAGTAAATCCAGCTATGGACTTTGTCCTTGAAGATGTGAAGGAGGTTTGGAAGCC
>NW_027530971.1:2302456-2354356 GCF_008692635.1 Crocuta crocuta
CAGGCCAGCTCACCATGCTCTCCCTTCTCCAAGCTGCCTGTGGTTTTGTCTTTCTGAATTATAAACACCAGTGATTTGTCTCCATGGTCATTCATTTAATAGGTATTCATTAATAGGAAAGCCTCTTCTATGTTACACACCATTGTACGTACTATATATACAATGGTGAACAAGATAGGGAAGGCTTGGAGGCTGGTTTATAATGAAGAACTTAAGATAATAAAGCAACATATCCAGTAATAAAAAAGGAATCAGGCAGTGCTATGCAGAGAACTAAAATACAGGATTGTGACAGCGGCTGACGGTGTGGCTACTTTTGATGGATGGTCAGGGAAGGCTTCTTTGAGGAGGTGACACTTTGGCTGATGGCAAGAAGGTACCGACCTTCTAGAAGAATATACTAGAAAAATATTCTGGGAAGTGGACAACATATTCAAAGGCCCTCAGACAGAAACCTGCTGATGAGAGTGGGGGAGGAAGAAAAGCTAGGGTGGCTGGAGTGTGATGGGTGAGGGTATGACCAGGGTGAGATGAGGCCGGGCCGGGTGGGGCTTTGTGAGGGGCTTTGTGACAAAGATTTGAATATTATTCAAAGCAGGAGGGAAAATCATCGAAAAGTCTTAATTTTTTTTATTTTTAAGTTTATTTATTCATTTTGAGAAAGACAGAGAAAGAGCGCAGCAGAGGGGCAGAGAGAGAATCTGAAACAGGCCCCGCACTGTCAGCGTGGAGCCTGACTCAGGGCTTGAACCCATGAACTGTGACATCATGACCTGAGCTGAAACCAAGAGTCGGAAGCTTAACCGACTGAGCTGCCCAGGTGCTCCGAAAGGTTTTTACATGAGAAAGTCACTCGATCTGACTTATGTTCTTAGAAAGTTCCTTTGGCTGCCACGTGGCAAAGGGATGTAAGGGAGGGCACTGCAGTGACCCAGTCGAGGGCTGCTCGTGGACTAAGGTGTTGGCATTGGAAGACAGAAATGGATGTTGGGATAGCTTTTGTAGGCAGAGGTTCTAGGACTTGCTGATGGCCAGGAAAACAGAGGAATTAAAGAATATTCCTAGATTTTTGACTTGGTAATTGGATGTTAATACTTTTTTTTTTTTAATGTTTTAGCTATTTCTAGGAGAGAGAGAGAGACAGCGTGAGCAGGGGAGGGTCAGAGAGAGAGGGAGTCACAGACTGAAACAGGCCCCAGGCTCTGAGCTGGCAGTCAGCACAGAGCCCGACGCGGGGCTCGAACCCACGAACCGCGAGATCATGACCTAAGCGAAAGTCGGACGCTTAACCGACCAAGGCACCCAGGTGCCCCTGGATGCTAGTACTTTTACGGGGACATCTGAAGAAGCAAATATTTCAGGTGGAAAAATCAATAATCCAATTAACTATCTAAGTAGAAATATCAAACAGAAAGTTGGTTATGTGAGTCTGGATTTCCAGAGAAATGTCAGGGCAAGAATCACGGGTTTGGAAACCCCCATACATGGATGATATTTAAGAGATTTGTGGGATCCCCCAGGCAGAGTGTTGATGGAGAAGAGAGGAGGCTGAGGATCGAGTTCTGCGTTTTCTGAATTTGAGAAATTAAGCAGAAAATGGAGAATCTGAAAAGGAGACTGAGGAGGTCCAGCCAGTGAGGTAGAAGGAATATCAACAAGTAGGATTTCCTAAAAACCAAGAGAAGAAAGGGTTTCGGGAAGGAGGGCACCAGTCAGCTGTGTTGAACGTTGCTGAAACGTTAAGTAAGACAAGGAGTAAGAAGTAAACACGAGGCAGGGCGCCTGGGTGGCTTAGTCGGTTAGGCGTCCAACTTTCGCTTAGGTCATGATCTCACGGTTCGTGGGTTCGAGCCCCGCGTCTGCCAGCCCAGAGCCTGGAGCCTGTTTCAGAGTCTGTGACTCCCTCTCTCTCTGACCCTCCCCTGCTCACACTGTCTCTCTCTCTCTCTCCTAGAAATAAATAAAACATTAAAAAAATTTTTTTTAAAGAAAAAAGAAGTAAACACGAGGCACTGGCAATGAGGAGGTCACTGAGTTTCACTGCAGACATAATGAACATGGGAGGCATGCCACTTTGGGAGCTCAGTGGGATAGGGCTTGAAATTTAGTTCTACCACCTACCAGCTGTGCGACTGGACACACTACTTAACTCATCTATAAATTTGGATAATGACATTTACCTGATGGGATTGTTGTGACGTGTAAATGAGATAAAGTATATGAAATTGCATGGCACTCAGTACATATTGGTTCTCATTTTGGGGACAGCTGTGGAAAGGCGGGCAACTTGGGACAGCCCCAGAGAAGAGGTCTTAGTGTCCTCAGGTTCTGTTTTTGAAACCTTAGCAGTGCCTGTTTTCAAAGAAGAAAAAAGGGTTATTGACCAAGAAGCAGAAAGGTTATTTGGGTGGCTGACTTTGTCAAAGAGGGAAATGAGGGCAGGTTTCTACCCTTGCATCCCAAGCTGAGCTCTTAGCTTCTTGGCGTGGCCTCAGGCATCTTCTCTAATGAAACTTGAGGTCATATGTTTTCATACCAGTTGGTCACTATCCTCACTCCTATTAAGTTCTGGACTGAGCAGGATGGATTGAGGCTGACGGGGACTGACTTGGTGTCTAAAACCGACTGAGGTTTTTGAATGGTGTGTTCTGAGCAAAAGTGGTATCAGGGGTATTGCTCCTATAACTTGGGCAAGTTTCCAGGACTTACAAAAAATTCCAAGGAGCGCCTGGGTGGCTCAGTCAGTTAAGCATCTGACTTCAGCTCAGGTCACGATCTCGCAGTTCGTGAGTTTGAGTCCCGCATCAGGCTTTATACCATCAGCATGGAGTGAGCTTAGGATCCTCTGTCTGTCTCCCTCTCTCTCTCTCTGCCCCACCCCTGCTTGTGTGCTTTTGCTCTCTCGCTCTCTCTCTCTCTCTCTCTCGCTCTCTCTCAAAAAGAAAAAAAGAAGAAAGAAGTTCTAGACCCTGCAGTAAGAAGACCATAGTTCTCCCAGCCCTTGCATGGAGAGAAGTGGATCAGACATAGCAACGGATCCCATTTCAGGGTATATTTGTGTTTTCTTCCTGTAGAAAGATAGCTGTGACAACGGGGTAGAAAATGGCCAGAATGAGTGGACACTGAACAGCAGTGAGCAGGTGTTGGAGTTAGTGCTTGTCCCAAATGGTCAGGTCTGGAGTCATCCAGTTCTTATTCCCAGGAGTTACTGGGAAATGTCAGGGACTGAGTAGGGAAACTGCCAAGAGGTATAAATGAGAATGAGTGCCAGGAAAGCAGGTAGTGCCTAGGATAGGGAAGGCATCCATTCTATACACCTTGGTCCATGGCAGACACCGCTAATCTATCACAACTCATTCCAACTAACCCTAAATTTAGCCTCTAATTTTTTAAAAATATTTATTTTTGAGAGCGAGAGAAAGAGAGACAGAGCATGAGCAGGGGAGGGCAGAGAGAGAGAGAGAGACAGGGAGACACAGAATCCAAAGCAATTTAGCCTCTAATCTAACCCAAACCTAAACACATTCTCAACATAGAGCTCTATGCCACCACTACCAGTACTTTGACCTTTGCCTATAAGACAGACTTAGTAAATATTCTCGAACTAGGACAATTTTACTAATCTAACTGGTGCTCAAATAACTTTGTACAGCCTGGGTAGAGCAGTTATTCTGGAGTGTGATAGATACTATCTTGTAGCACCTGACCATTATCTTCAATCCTTCATTATATGAGACTGATTTCAGGAGATGACGGAATTTTGGAATTGAACTTTCCTGGGCATCTAAGAGCAGTTCTTTTCAAGTGTTATGATCTTGGTAAATGCAGACTCCGACTCAGGAAGCCTAGAGTGGGAGGTGAGATTATGCGTGGCTAACAAGCTCCCAGGTGGTACCAATGCTGTTGAATGAATGATGGTCTACACTTTGAGTAACAAGGGAATTGACCATGTTAGGCAATGACTCACCAGAGAGGAGAGAAAAATGTCAGACAAACAGGAACCTAATAGGGCTCACAGTGTTCTAGAGAAAACTTGGCAAGATCCCGCAGCCACCTGGACAAGCAATTGGGATGAGGTAACTCTGCCATGTAGACTCATGTTATGAAATATATGAGTAGCTTGAAGAGAATACACTCTCCAAACCCCCATTGCCTTGTGTGCAAGTTGCTGCTCATAAGCAGAGAAGGGTGATGGCCACTGGGCACCTCACCTTGTCACCTGGGAAGAGAGGCAGTGAGCAGGCTGCCAGGAGATTTCTTGCACTTAGCTGGGATCAGGACAGGATGAGGGGAAACACGGTGTCCCAGGAGCAGAGAAAGTGGCCAGGGGCTATGCCCTTTACAATGGTACCTCCGGCTTTTTCAGGACCAGAGAGTCCTGGAGCATAAGCAACCAACCAGAGAGAACCTCTGTAACTCACTTCTTTACCTTCTCCCTCAGTTTCTGCAGAGAAGACTTGTTCAAGAAACCTTCTTGTCAGAGGAGAGCTGAGTTAAAGATGGTTTGCTTATTGGATCTGTAAATGCACATATTTCATATTGAGTACAATGCCGGCTAGTCTCAAAGCATATTCAGGTAAGTGGCTGAAGGCTAAAGTAATTGGTTATGAAAGAGGAGACAGAAGACTATTGGGGAATGGCTACCAGCACCAGACATAGGTCTTCTTGAGAGCCTCCATGCTAAAGGTACCTATGTGCCACACCAGGCAGCGTCGTGTGATGGAAAAGGTACTGTTTTGAATTCAAATCTCGGTCCTTCACTTAATACCTCTGGATGTTGGACAAGCTACTTGATTTCCCTGAGCCTTCTTTTTCTCATTGGCAAAGTATTATCTCCTCGCAGGGCTAATGTCAGATAAATGAGGCAATAAATGGATACCTGCTGAAGGCAAGACTTGTCTCATCCCAAGCACTCATGCATGGGGTTCCCTTCCTGGCTCCACTTCTAAGAACACAGCCTCTGCTGCCTGTGAGGAGCTTGGCAAGGTTGCTGCTGACCCCACCTTGTCTCTGCTGGACCATCTTCCTCTTCCGTCCACCTGGCAGCATACCACTGGGAAACACATGCTTCTCTTCAATCATAAAATGAAAATGTGAGGGATTAATGAACCACTGGATTTTGAAATAGCTAAAATGACCATACATCACAGCACATCCAGAACAAGCAACCAGCTTATACCTGGTGTCCTCTCCTGTTCAATCGAACACTCTTTTTTTTTTAAACATTTTTTTTAATATTTTTATTTATTTCTAGGAGAGAGAGAGAGAGAGAGAGAGCGTGAGCAGGGGAGGGTCAGAGAGAGAGGGAGACACAGACTCTGAAATAGGCTCCAGGCTCTGAGCTGGCAGTCAGCACAGAGACCGACGCGGGGCTCGAACCCACTAACCGCGAGATCATGACCCAAGCGAAAGTCGGACGCTTAACCGACTAAGCCACCCAGACGCCCCTCAATCGAACTCTCTTAAGAGTCTCTGTTTGGGTGATAAAATATAAACTCTAAGGGGCTGTGCAAATACTAGGCAGTGTACATTGTAGTTTTGGTTGGAAGTTGTTGCTGCTAAGCATGCATTAAGGCTGGAAACAAGAGCTGAAATGGTTCTTTTCACCTTCCTTACTTGACCAGGCCCCCTTTTTCCTACTTTTTCCTTTGGTCTGAGGGGCGGGACGAGAGGAAATCCGAAGAGTTTTGATGATTGGAGGGAGCCTCAGGAGCAGGAAAATCTCCCTGGCCAGGAGAGCACCCTCCTAGCTCCTCCTTCACCCATGCCCACCATCAGCCACCAGGCTCCCTCCCAGCCCCACCCAAGGCCAGTGACTCATTCCCATCCAGGCCTAGACCTGTCCTCAAACAGTACGTGAAGCATCTCTGCTCTTCTTCTGCCCGAGAGGGTGGCAGATATTGTCTTGAAATGTGAAACCCACATGCGGTCTGGGAGGCCAGAGTCTGGCCGGGCCACCTGGATGGAGTGTTTAGACATCTCTCTTCTTCCTCCTCTCCTCCTCCTCCTCCTCCTGCTCCTTCTCCTCCTCCACATTCTCTTTCTCCCTCTGTCTCTCCATCTCTCTGTCTCTTTGTCTCTCTCTTTCCTCTTAAAGGAACTAAACTGAAATTGAGCAATACTCTGGAATAACTGGGTCAAGTCAGCCATGTGTGGGGAGGAGGAGACAACTGACTGTGTAGGTGACTGCGGATCAGGCAGACACACCATCAGCCAAACAGGAAAATCTGGAACGTCCATGCACTGACTATCCAACGACCCCTCACTTACTGGGTCAAGGCCAGCTCCACTCAGAAAGCTAGAGAGCCTTTACCACCAAGCCCCTAACCATCAGCCTCATCTCCCTCCATGCTCAAAAGACATCTTAGTCTTGAGCCACACTGGAATTTGCTCTATCTCCTAAGCATGTCAGTTATTCATGCCTCTGTGCCTTTACCCATGCTGTTCCTTTTCCTTACAGTGGTCTCTCCCTACTTTATAGCTCTGAAAACTCCTACTCCAGCATCTCTTTCTCTGAGATTTCCCCAGGCAGAGATAGTTTCCTTCTCCTCTCTCCTCCCAAAGCACAGCACCTATATTTCCATCAATGCTATAGAGATCTGCCTCCCAACTCATTATTAGATTGTTAGCTCCTCAAGAAAGGGAAATTATCTTACTCATCTTCATATTTCCAGAGCCTGTCACCATCTTTGGCTCACGGCTGGTGCTTACCAAATGTATGTCATATGGATGGATGAATGAATGAATAAATGAGTAATGGTAAGAGGGTTGGCTATGGGGTCGGGACACCTTGATTGGTACCCAAGCTCTGCCAGTAGCCACTGTGTGATCTCGGCCAAGTCACTTAACTTCTCCTAACCTCAGATGCCTCACCAATAAGATTGTAATAATAACACCCACACTACCTACCTCATAGGGCAGCAGTGAGGGACCAATGACATAAATATGGGAAAGCACCTTGTAAGCCAGAAAGGGAGATGCAGGCATTCCAACACCATAAAGTCTACTACATTAATTGGGCTTCAAAGCCCTCACTCCTGAGTGAGGTGTGCGCTGGAAACAGAGGCCTCTAGTCTCTGACCTCTCCAAGAAACTGTCAACAGAAGTATCTTTCAGTGCAAGCACAAAGACAGATGGATGTGCTTATATGGAAATGTGTTTTTAACAAATATAACATGAGAATGGAATTCTTTTTTCCCCACATCAAGCCTTGATAGCTAATTAATTCCACCTGGAAGAGAGAGCCAGGCGTTGGGCAAGGAAGAGTGCTTATTCCATGTTTGGGAAAGAATTTACGGTAGCTATCTCATGAGGATCTGGGGAAAGGCAATGGATAAACCAAGTCATTTCATTTGAAGGATCTCAAAGATTATTTAGCCTGACCTCATCATTTTCCAGGCAACCCAAAGAGGGGACAGGATTAGTGTAAGACACTGGGAATTGGCAGAACTGGGCATGACCTCCACTGCTTTTCCTCCTGCATAGCCAATTCTGCTGATCCCAGACTGGGATGACATTTCTTAGCCAGAGTCTGTTGATGGTTGTTAGACCAGCCTGTAGACAGTGCTAATGATCCAAGGAAATACTCTTCATAGCAGACTTCATTTTTCTCATGGCAAATATTGTGCCCAAAGGAACGCTTTCAAGTTGATGACCCTTGATACCCCCTTGCCTTCTCTTTAATAATCCCCATTTTGTCAGGTCTCACATAGTTTTGAAACATTTATCCCTTTAATATGCCTTTGATGTGTGGAGTGTCTGAGTAGATGCCAAGGGCTATACTTTGGGACAGTGACACAGGGTGCAACAAGAGGTTACCTGGATTCCCACTCCCTGACCCTGCCACTGGGGCACCTTGACAAGACATTTCCATCCTTTGAAACTCCATTTTCAAATCCATGAAATAAGGCTGAATTTCTTGCCAATTTCAGATCTATGAGATGAACAGGGATTCTTGATGCGCACCTGATAAGAACAGGGTGTTGCATTCAGATTTATTTTCTTAACTCAGATGTCACCCCTAAATCAGGCTAGGGGCACACGGTAGGGTGGGGTCCAAGATTGTGTTCTTGAAACTGTTTGAGCAGGATGTTAGGTAAAATTTCAGCTGCAGCTGGTAGTTGAGTCTGGATAGTAATTCTCTCTTCTCTGGCTTGCTCTCTAGGATACTGAGGGATAAGAACACATGGTGGTCTTAGCCACAGTCACAAATTTTTTATGTATTTACCATTACTTTATTATTAATTATTTGATCTGATGTTCTTGACATTGTTCCCACCTTCTCCTCTGACCATCTCTTCAACACCTATAGCTTCAACTACCACCTAGATGCTGAGGATTCTCAAACTATTCTCTTGATCCAGGGAAGAACCATATACTCTTTCCTTAGGGCATCACGCCTAAGATTTAGACTATACATTCAATTGCTTCTCGGCCTTTTGGCTAAGATCAAGTGTAGATTATACATTCAACCTCCCCTCCTGAGTGTCCTGCGGTCCCACCACATTCAACCTCTCCTCCGCTCCTTGTTGCTTCTCTCTCAGTCTTCCCCATCTTGGTAACGATGCCATATTCAACTAGCCGACCGAGAGCCCTGTAAATCATCTTGATGCCTCCTTTGTCTTGCCTATCCCAGGTAACTCCTTCCCTAACCCAGCTCACATCCTTCTTTTCCCATTTCCACCACATTTGTCCTGGTTCCTGCCTTATCATCTGTCACCTGGACCACTGTAACAGCCTCTTAATCTACCTTCCTGCTTCTTTCTTAGAAACCTGTCTTCCAATCTATCCTTCACACTGTAGTTACCATCAGTGGTTTTCATCCTTGATGTAATTTGGATCACCAGGGATGCTTTAACTCACTGATCCTCGGTTTCACCCCCAGACACTCTAATGTAACCGGTATGGGGTGTGACCCAGTATGAAGAGTCTTAAATGTTCCTCACCTGATTTCTAAAATAAAGTCAAGGTTGAGGGCTACTGTGCTAAAATAATTTTTCTGAAAGTGCTTACAGGGTTAAGTCTAAATCCTATAACTGGCATTAGTCAACCATTCCTAACCAGCTTCCCTCATCTGTTGCCTTACCTGCCCAGGTGATTCCAAGATGTGGACAAGGATACTAGGAGTTTAGCTACAGCCTGGATACTGGGGGTTCCAGGTAAGGGATGAGGAGCAAAAATGGGAGCAGGATGGAAACGAGGAGTTCTACTGACCCTTTTGTCCTTTCTCAAACCCAGATGCATAATTAGTCAAAGTATTCTTGGGTGCAAAATCTGATACGTCTTCCTCCAGTCCTCTTCATTGTACGTCCTTTCAGCATGAGAGTGAATTTGGCTAAGCAAGCAAACAACCTAACTATTCTCCTAGTGAACGGGAGGGTGGGAAGGGACAGACTCATACCGGAGAGGCCCCTAGCAAACATTGTACATACCTGCTAAGTCCCAAAGATGATACAAAACAGTTCTTTGCTTTCCCTTGGGGTAGCCCCCTGCCCTTCTAAACCTACCCAAGATAGACATCGAGATTGTCTCTCTGTTCACCCTTCTTTTCTTTACATCAAACGTTCCTCTTGGGTTTTTTTGCCTGTTTGTTAATGTCTTTGCCTCCCCACAGGGTTCTGCTTCTCCTTTTCTTGGCTCTGACTCATGCTCAGCCAATTGGGTACACCTGGTTTCCCCTTGACCAACCTGGTAGAAGTGAGGTTTAGGGACCCTTGGTATCCAATTCTGTAGGACTCCACTGTCCCTCTCCTTCCCACTGTACCAAGCATCTTTTAGTAACTTTTGTTTTTCTGATAAATCCAGACTTTTCTGAGAGCAATCTAATCTAAACAGTATGAGGTCAGAAAGCAGATGTGACCTCAAGAGTGAGCATTTCCAAAGGCTTGTGTTTTCCAGATTAACGTTTTGCAAAGAGGGGTCACAGTTCTTGTGGGATTTCTTAGAGGAGCGCTCTTTAGAGGTGGCATGGTGGGGGGTAGGAAGTTCAGGGTTAGGAATCAGTAAAACTGCAAGAGTCTTGAATAACAGTTCAGGCTGGCTTGAAAAAGTCATTTTTCTTATCAATTACTGAGAATAATATATTTGCTTTTGTTTGATTTACTGTGAAGATCCTATGAAAGAATGTCTGAGGAAGTGCTTTTATGACTGAGCAGAACTCTGACCACATAAGGCATTGCTATTCTGCATGCAAATGCGAACAATTGATGCCTGGAAGTGAATCATGGAGTAGGGGCATTAAATTGAAATGGCAAAACCAACCAGGTGTTAGATTCATCAAGTGGTTCATATGGTTTTCTAACAAGGGATCATGATTTGTCTTAGGATAGTCAAAAAACTCCAATAAAACAACACTATGCAGGATGTAACATATTGAAGCTTAAGATGTATGCGCATGATACCCAGATTTACAACACACTGGCTGTTTTGCAATCTGAAAATCAAAAAACAGATTTTGGGAAGAAATGTTTCTCTCCCAGCCAAGAATCATAGCCAAGGCCAGAATCCAAGGGAGAAGGTCCAGTGGGGGCTTCTAGAGTCTAATCCAGGTTAGCAAAGCTACATGTCCACCGAGTAAGAAAATAATGAGGGGTGAGTGGACTGAGCTTCTGAAGGACCATTACAGGGGGCAATAGCTACTCCACATCTGCCCATGGTGGCCTTGTAGGAATCAGACTGAGTGCACCAGATTTTCTGATTTTTAAGGAAAAGCTAGAAATGTAGGCTTCTGTTTGTGTGTGTATATGAAATTTCCATTTTAAAGTGCTGTCAGTGGAACAAGTGTAAAACACTCGGTGGGCCAAACTTCTGCTCTGGGCCAATTGGCCCCTGGTTAGAACTACCTTCTGGAGGCTTTAGAAATCTCAATGCTTGGGCCTTACCCTGAACCAATTAAATCAGAATTTCTGAGAATGAGACTTACTTATGTATATAAGTTAAAGCTGGCCAAATGATTCCAGTTTTCAGCCAAGTTTGAGACCCAGTGCTTAAGAGCGTTGATACTCAAAATCTAGTCCTCACCTTGAAAACTGTGACATTGAAGAAAGGAATTGAAGAAGACACAAATACATGGAAAGATATTTCATGTTCTTGTGTCAGAATAATTAATGTTGTTAAAATGTCCACACTACCCACATCTATAGATTCAATGCAATTCCAATAAAAAAATCTAATGACACTTTGCACAGAAATAGGACAAACAATCCTGAAGTTTGTATGGAACCACAAAAGACCCTGAATAGCAAAGCCATCGTGAGAAAGAAGAACGAAGCTGGAGGCATCACATTTTCTATTTTCAAACTATACTATAAAGCTACTGTCATCGAAATACTATGGTACTGGGGCCCTTGGGTGGCTCTGAGGTGCCTGGGTGGCTCAGTTGGTTGAACATCTGACTTTGGCTTGGGTCATGATCTCACAGTTTGTGAGTCTGAGCCCCACGTCAGGCTGTCTGTTGTTAGAGCAGAGTCTGCTTTGGATCCCCTGTCCCCCTCTCTCGCTGCCCCTCCCCCACTTGCTCTTTCTCTCTCTCTAAAATAATAAATAAACATTTAAAAAATACTATAGTACTGGCATAAAAGTAGAAACAGAGACCAAAGGAACAGAATCAGGAGCCCAGAAAAATCCCCACACTTATACAGTCAACAAATATTCAACAAGGGAGCCAAGAATACTCAGTGGGGGAAAGGACAGTCTCTTTAATAAATAAGATTTAGAAAACTAGATATCCACATGCAAAAGAATGAACTGTAACTCTATCTTTCACCATTACAAAAATTAACTCGAGATGGGTTAAAGACTTGAGACCTGAGACTATGAAGCTCCTAGAAGAAAATATACAACAAAAAATTCCTTGGCATGTGTCTTGGCAATGATTTTCTGGATATGATACCAAAAGCAGAAGCAACAAAAATAAACAAGTGGACTACACCAAACTGAAAAACTTCTATCAAAAGAAAAAATTCAACAAAATGAAAAAGTAACCTGTGGAATGAAAGAACATATTTGCAGATTATATATCTAGTAAGGGGTTAATATCCAAAATATACAAAGAACTTAGAAACGCAACAACAAAACAAAACAACAAAAACAAGCATAATCTGATTAAAATGGGCAAAGGACCTGAACAGACATTTTTCTAAAAATACATACAAATGAACAACATACATGAAAAGATGCTCAGTATCACAAATGATAAGGAAAATGCAAATAAAAACCGAAATGAGCTATCACCTTACACCTGTTAGAATGGCTGGCATCAGAAAGATAAGAAATAACAAATGCTGGCGAGGATATGGGGTAAGGGAAACCTCATGCACTGTTGGTGGGAATGTAAATTGGTGTAAATTGGAAAACAGTATGGAGATTCCTCAAAAAATTCACAATAGAGCTACTTGTGTGATCCAGCAATCCCACTTATGGGGCTATATGTGAAAGAAATAAAATCAGCATCTCAAAGAGAAATGTGCAACCCCGTGTTCATGGCAGCATTTACCATAGCCAAGACATGGAAACAACCTAAGTGTTTGTCAATGGATGAATTGATAAGTATACACACACACACACACACACACACACACACACACACAGGAATATTATTCAGCCATAAAAAAAAAAAAAAAGAAAATCCTACCTTTTGCAACATGGATGGACCTTGAAGACATTATGCTAAGTGAAATAAGTCAGACAGAGACAGACAAATGTATGCTTTCACTTACATATGGAATTCAAAAAAAGTAACTATGTGAGGTGCTGAATGTGTTAACTAACCTTACTGTAGTAATCAGTCCACAATATATATGTATATCAAATCATCACATCAAGCTTCAAAAAATGAACTAGAGTAAACTAAATCTTGGGGTGCACATGTGAGGGCACTATTTAACGATTTAACTATTTAACACTACTGAAAAATACATGTCTTCCACTGGAAAGTTTCTCCTATTGACTGACTCTATCCACCTGTACCTTCTGGTAACTTTTTTTGCCAGCTGGAAGGCTATTCCTTTGCATTAATTCGTGACTTGTTTCTTTGCCACCAGTAGGTTGCATAATCCTGTGGCAGCCATGGGCTTTCCAAAAGGGTTTGAATCTCACAAGATGGTAAGGGTGAAAGGGATCCTTCTAAGTCCTGGATTCCTTGAGATCCAAACCCCACTTTGAACCCCACTCCTTGGCTTCTTCCTGCAGAGCAAATGGGGCCCTAACTCCTGACTTAGGCATTCAAGGCCTTAGCAATCTAATGCCATATTGCTTTGCAAAATTCAGCTCCTGTTACTCCCCATCGCATTATTTTGTTTACTCAGCCTGATGGTACTGCCTGCTCTCTGTTCTGCTCACACTGACCTTCGCTTTGACTTCTCTACAGTGGTTTATGTAGTTCCTTCCCTCTAGAATCCCTTCCATTACTTCTGTCCCTATACTGCCATGCATTTAAAGCTCAAATATTCTGGGGCACCTGAGTGGCTCAGTCAGTTAAGTGTTTGGCTCAGGTCATGACCTCACCGTTCTTGAGTTTGAGCCCCATGTCAGGCTCTGCACTGGCAGTGTAGAGCCTGCTTGTGATTCTCTTTCCCTTTATCGCTAGCCCTCCCCTACTCACTCTCTCTCTTTTTCAAAATTAATAAATAAACTTAAAATAAATAAATAAAAAATAAAGCTCAACTATTCTACAAGACTGTCCTATCAGCTCCCGGCAGGAAACATTCATCCCTCATAACACATTAGGCGCATCACCATGTTATCCTTGCATATCTTGTGATTCAGTTGTGTACATGACTTCCTCCAAGTGGTCTACAGGTTTCCTGAATCCATATTAAAATAATATTTGTATTCTTCTATGTGGCACCTGGCTGGCTCGGTCATTGGAGCATGTGATTCTTGATCTCAAGGTTGTAAGTTTGAGCCCCACATTAGGTATAGAGATGATTTAAAAATAAAATCTTAAGCCACTTGAGTGGTTCAGTCGGTTAAACCTCTGACTTCAGCTCAGGTCATGATCTCATGGTTTGTGAGTTCGAGCCCCACATCAGGCTCTGTGCTGACAGCTCAGAGCCTGGAGTCTGCTTCGGATTCTGTGGCTCCTTCTCTCTCTGCCCCTTCCCTGTTCATGCTCTGTCTCTCTGTCTCTATCTCAAAAAATAAACATTAAAAAATAAAATAAAATAAAATCCTAAAAATATGACAAAATAATATTTGTATTCTTCTAAAGCATATGATACAGACCCTTGAACATAACAGGCATTCAGTAAAAAAATTGTTGGAAAAAAACAAAAAGAGACTTCCAAAATGTTATGGCACTTTTGAACTCACCTTTGTTCTAGAGCAGACATGGCCAAACAACACTTGTCTTGTTTCCCTAGCTAATCACTTAGAAGTGGTTGCCTAAAGTGCTGTGTGGAGATAGACAAAGGTACATCTGGCCTTGGGGGGAAAGAGTACATGATTGATTAGTAATGTCTGTCATGAGTGCAGGATGGGCCATGGCAACGAGCACAAAATGGATTTGATATTCCTGTCCAGGTGCCTGGCTGAACAGATTATGATTCCTTTGGAATATATGCACAATTCAAAGTAGAATTTCAGGATCTGGAAAGATAGACATTTTCCCCCCAAAGAAAATGTAGCTTCTTTATTGCTCTGTGAATCCTTTGTAAAGTTCACACTCCTAATTGGCAATGGCACAATTACATGTAGCCCCAGTTTATAAACTCAGTTCTGCCTATCAGATTGTATCTAATCTACTTGTATCAGTACAAATTCTGTTGTAGAAGGAAATGCTCTCACAATTTTAAGTGAAAAGCAATATGATACGGAGAATTCAGTGCTGTGAAAAGAATGGACAGGGTTGAAGGGCAGGCTCTGGGCTGGGTCTCTGGAAACAGAACAGCTGCACAGAACAGAACTGGGCTCCAGGGAAGATACTACTTCTCCCACAACCAAGAAGGGTGGTAAACATTCATCCATCGTCTTTATTTTTGTAAACTTTATTTTATTTTATTTATTTTTGAGAGAGAGAGAGAGAGCAAGAGCAGGAGAGGAACACAAAGAGAGAAGGGGATAGAGAATACGAAGTGGGCTCCGCGCTGACAGCAGAGAGCCCGGTGCAGGGCTTGAACTCATGAACCATGAAATCATGACCTGAGCCGAGGTCGGATGCTCAACCAACTGACCCACTCAGGCGCCCCTTCAATCACTCATCTTCAAGAACACCATCTCAAGCACCATTCACAGTGCCAGGTAAGCTCACTCTTTACATGTTCTCTCTCCCCAGATTGCTTCCTGCTCCTCCCATCAGAGTCTATGCCCCGGAGGGCCTTTTTCTCATCCTCTCCCACCCACAGAACAGCAGGGAAGCAGGAGAGTAAGGACCTGCAGAAAGAAGAGGATATTGCGGGTCTGTCTGGCTGCCATTTCCACTGTCCTCCTTCTGTGATGTCGCAAGGCTCCGTTGTGGCTACGTGCCATCGGGCAAGCAGAGGAGTGAGCCCTTCATCTTCATCTGGTTTCACCCATTATCAGAGGACTTTGCTGAAGAAATGGCCTTGGAGTAGGTGGTGAGTGTGGTTTTCTTAACCGGTGTCAGAAGACTCGGGTGTGCCAGGACATGGCCACAGAAGCAGCTGCATCTGTCTTTGACACCACCCACAGTTTCCAGCCCCCCTCTTCCCTGTGTGTGTCCCATCGTCCAGCATTGCATGACTCCTGACACCTCGTGTATGCAGGGACTCCAGCCAGTGGATTCCTCCCTTACCCACTAGGACCTGAGTAGAACAAGAAATGGGCATCCATCCTAAGCCCACCTCACCAGCACAGGGGCCTGGGAAATCTCCAGAGGAAGCACGGGAGCCCATACTTTTGCATAAGTACATTCCCAAGCTTCTAGGGTTAGGAGCCCAGCCTCCCCTGGGAGAAAAGAGACAGGAAGATGTAGATACCGAGAAACTTTAATCGCTACAGATTCTACATCTGTCCTTTCAAACTAAAGGAAAATGTGAATATCAATGGCTGCTAAGATCACAGAAAGAGACACCAGATATGGCATGCCTCCTATAGTCTTAACAAACACCGCTGATAATCTTGCCAAACGGATTAAGCTTGATCCCGTGTCTGGATCCAGCTGCAAATTTCCAGGAAATACAAATAAAGAAATACAACAAGAATGTGCAATCAGCAAAACTGACCGTGGAAACTCTGTGGGTCAAAAAGTCTAGTTCATCGACTCATGAGTTGCAATGAGCTGAGGAGAAACATAGATTAGAGCATATTGAAAAGACACAACAAATGTTTAAAGTGAGCTAGATTAAATTCAATCTTGAATTGTACCTGTGGATGGCAACGCTAAAAAACAAAAACAAAAACACACACCAAAACCAAATACCTGGAAGTGGTATGAAAGCATGACATTTTTTATGGGGATCGGGAGGGGGTGTTGTGGCCAAGTTCTTTCCTTGACCCAGGCCGGGTTCATCTTATTACAATTCATTAGACCATAATTTGATTTGTGTGGCTTCCTGTATTTGTGGGTTTTGTTACAATAGAAATATATTTTTTAAATTTTTTAATGTTTTATTTATTTTTGAGACAGACAGAGCATGAGTGGGGGAGGGGCAGAGAGAGAGGGAACCACAGAATCCGAAGCAGGATCCAGGCTCTGAGTTGTCAGCACAGAGCCTAATGCGGGGCTTGAACTCACAAACTCTGAGATCATGACCTGAGCCGAAGTTGGATGCTTAACCAACTGAGCCACCCAGGCACCCCTAGAAATATTTTTGAAAAATAAAAAATCAGAAAGCAGAGGGAGAATTTGTTTCAGAGAGGGGTCCCTGCAGGTGGCAGAACACTGCCCCAGAATGAGAGTCATGGGGTAAAATACTCTCCACTGCTGTCTCTGAAAAACCCTGCAGCTGCTCAGGCCTGCATCCCTCTGTAATAATGCACCAGCATGGCTAACCCCACTGCCCTTTATGTTCTGTGGATTCTGTGGTCAGGCTGAACCCATAGATTGCTTCAGGTTTCAAACTGACATGACCCTGGACGATTGCTGAAGTTCAAAATACGTTTTGTAAACAAATATGTTATCATCTGGTGAAAGAACATGTTTAATATGGCCGACATGGCCAGGAGCCTGCCCCACATCCATCTAGTCTCCCTATCTTCCTGACAGACCCCTCACTATTCGGGGTAGCAATGTGCCAGCTAAAACAAACCCTGTTTCCCATGTTCTTGTGTAGGAGAGAGGGCCCGTGGGGCCAGTAGGTAGGGCTTCCAGGGAACTGACTGTTTGTTTTCCTGACAAAAATAACTGGCTCAACAGGCTTATGATTTCTATCTTTTATCCTTCCTCCCCATCTCCCCTGAAGCCAGGACAATGGCCTGGATGAACCCGAGAAAGAGGGCTGTGTGCTAAGTATGGCTGAGCAGGATGATGGAAAAGTCTGAGCTCCTGGGGCCCCACTGATGCCCTGCTCATCCCTGGATGCTGCTTCTAGACTTCCTGACATGTTAAAAAATGACACCTCTTGGTTGGTAAACGACTGTGATTGGATTTCTGTTACCTGCAGCCAATAGCCTCCTAAAGAACAGAGTGTTTCCATCTGCTGCAGTCGGGATTTCTCTGAAGACTAAAACTAACATTGCAATCGTCACCTCTCTGCTGTTAGGGCATCTGAGAGCCAGTTTTGAGATGATCTTCATGCCAGCTCAGAAGTAGCATGGCGCCAGTGTAGGTAGATAGGTCTCTCTTGGTTTTGCAGACTGATGGTAAGGAGCAAAGCTTTCAGGATAATGAAGACGCAGGCAGGTGATTCTGAGGCTTTCAACAGTGTTCATTAAGAACGTGTCAAGGTGAACGTAGAAGAGCTTTGTAGGTGATAGAGCACTGTACACCTGCGTGGGCTGGTTATCCTCATCTTCAACTCCTTCTTTTTCTTTTTTTTTAAATGTTTATTTATTTTTGAGACAGAGAGACACAGAGCATAAGCGGGGGAGGGGCAAAGAGACAGGGAGACACAGGGGCTTGAACCCACGAACCGTGAGATCATGACCTGAGCCAAAGTCGGACACCCAACCAACTAAGCCACCCAGGTGCCCCAACTCCTTATATGGTACAAATAGAGACCTCACGGATGTAAAAACCCACAATGGGAAGAATACGAAATTGTATTTTTTTATTTTTATTTTTTATATGTGTATTTATTTAATTTGAAAGAGAGAGAGAGTGTGTGTGTGTAAGCAGTGGAGGCGCAGAAAGAAACGGAGAGAGAGAGAATCCCAAGGGGGCTCCACACTCACCACAGAGCCTGATGTGGGGCTTAAACCCACGAACTGTGAGATCATGAGCTGAGCCGAAACCAAGAGTTGGACGCTCAACTGACTGAGCACCTCAGGAGCCCCGGAAGAGCACTGAATTTTAAACAAGGATGAGTATTCGAGGCCTGGCCCTCCCACCTACTGGCCACATGATCTTGTACAGGTCATTCAGCTTCTATGTCTCAGCTTCTTCACCAGCAAAATGAAGAGGTAATGCCTGCCTCACAGGACCATTGGGAGGCCTGGATTCGATGATATCTGTGAAGCTGCTACCACAGCACGTGTTGCACTTAGTAGGTGCTCTACAAACGCAGGCCTTGCTTTTGCTCTTTTCTCACACGCAATATGGCCTCTCATTAAGTAACAGTTCAAATTATATCTAAATTGTCATCCCAGGACTGAACAGAACTTTAACTGGCCTCTGGTCCAGCTGCCATACTAAGGCCAAAATGTCGGCGGCAATATCCCTTTCGGATGGAGATCCAGCCTCTCTTTGCACACCTTTTGGAATAAGGAGCTTCCTCCCAGGAACCAGACAGTCGCCTTTTCTGAACTAGTTGAGTGTTATTCCCTGAATTCTGAGCGATGTACGGTCTCTGCTTGGCACACCCCTCCCTGGCCTGACTCCCTGGTGTCAGCCACTCTGACAAACTTAGTGTTGTGTCCCTTGCACCAGGCGATCCATCCCCACTGGTCAAAACAGGGTCCCAGGTAGCCATTCCCCACGGCACCCACTCCCTAGAGGTCAGACGCCAGCAGCCAGTCCACAGACCACTGAATCTGGTCTGCACGTATGGGAGGTTTTTTTTACCTCAAAATGTTTTTTTCTTTAATAAATAGAATTAGTGACAACATTTAAATATCAGAAGGTTTCATATTTTAAATGTTTATTATTTTTAGAGAGAGAGAGAGTGAGCCCAAGCAGGGAAGAAGCAGAGAGGGAGAGGGAGACAGAATCTGAAGCAGGCTTCAGGCTCCAAGCTGTCAGCACAGAGCCCGAGGTGGGATTTGAGCCCACGAATCGTGAGATCATGACCTGAGCCAAAGTCAGACACTTAACCGACTGAGCCATTGAGGTGCCCCAGAAGGTTTCACATTTAAAAAATCCAGGTTCCTATGGAAAATCTGCCACTGCCAAGTCTTCATTCCCATATGCCAAGAATTGGCTGGAGCTGAGCAGAGGCTGCCTCAGACATGGGGGCATCGTGGTCTGTGTTCACCATGTTCCTTACCTCTCTCGAATGTCTTACACTCATCCAGCTTCCCCCGTTTATATTTAATACCTGGTCCTAATGGGCCTTAGAGCTTGCCCCTTGTGCTCCATTCAGTGGGGCCTTTCCTGGATGTAAACAGTTCATTTTCAGCCAGGACCAAGGTGAAACACATTCCCAATAGGCAACTTGACTTTCTTCATCATTTTTGAGTACCACCTTTGAACATTTACCCTAAAGAAGCACTTTCACATGGGTCCTAGGTCGCATGATTAAATATTTCATTTCTTATACTAATGAATAGCTGGGAATAATGTAAATGCCATGTCATAGAGTACTATGCAACCATAAAATCAGTAATAGTCATAATAAGATAGCACTAGATGTTCAGACTTTTAGAAATCTCAAATATATGTTAAGTGGAAATAGTAAGTTGCAAGATAACATAAAAATATGATAAAATTTATGTTTACAATACAAATAACATATTTACAAATGGATATTTGTCTATAAGTAGAAAAGACTCAAGAAGGCAATGCATCAAACTTATCAGTCATTACAGCTGAAATAACACTGGCTTTGGGAACAATAGTCAAAGATGACATTGGTTTTATCAGTATTGTTTTATTTTTTTCTTTAAAAAAGCTTTTAAGGTTTATTTAATTTTTTGAGAGACAGAGAGAGAGAACAAGTGGGGGAGGGCAGAGAGAGAGGGAGACACAGAATCCAAAGCAGGCTTCAGGCTCTGAGCTGTCAGCACAGAGCCGGATGCTGGGCTCAAAACCATGAACTGCAAGATCATGACCTGAGCCAAAGTCAGACGCTCAACCAACCGAGCCACCCAGGCACCCCTAATTTTTTTTAAGTGAGAGTGTACTTATGTATTGTTTGGGCTCTTGAAATCAAGTTAAAAATACAATTCCTGCTCTGTGCAGAAGCATGTTTCTAAGATCAAGCCTCAATGTGGAGAAATCAATCACCCTGAATCACATTCTGTTTGCAAGCTTAGTATGTCATGGGTTTCTAAGAAGTCCATACCTCTGGGCTTTTGTGGTAGAGTTCCAATTTTAAATGTGCTGTCTTCTTATAAATACACTCATTCTTGCCAAACTTAGTCTTCTGGTTTTAGGTTTGGAAAATCCAGTCACTGTATATCTTATACAACTTGCTGTTTTGAAGCAACTGCGTGTCAAGGATACATCAAATTTACCAGAAATATACCCTGGAAGCTGCCATGTCCCCAAACAGGGCTCCATAATGTGTCACTTCTGACCAGCACAAATTCTTGTGGGTTCAGAGCAGGAGGGACATTCATCCCAGGGTTCCGTCTCAGCTCCAAATGGCATTAATGGCAGCCTGGATGCGAACAGCACCCACGGCAGTGCTCTGCAGGCTGTGCTGCCTGCCGGCCTTCACATGTTCTCGGGGGCTGAGCTCTGAAGCCCTGGCCACCGCCAGCGACTCCTCTAGACAGATGCCTGGCTCTGAGTGAGGCAGGCCCGGGAGGCTCTGGCTGGGCTATTTCCACCTCTGGCAGGAGCCTCTGATCCACGCCGTCCAAGACAAGACCAAGGCTTGGTCTCTGAGGCTAATTGGCAGAGGAGGGAAGTGATACTCATTAACTTGCAGACTCTCTGAGCTGGGGGTGACCTGATGGCTCAAGGATGGCCTGGGTCTCAGGCAGGCCAGGACAAGCCCAGTGGGCGTGCTGCCCCTGGAGAAGTGACTTGGTCAAAGCAGAAGGATCGGATTTTGACTAGGTCAAGAGGGATGATATAAACACAAAATCAAAACGACAATGAGGTGTGACTTCATCCCCATTAGGATAGCTGTTATAAACAACAACAAACAAAACAAACAAAACCAGAAAATAACAAGTGTTGGCAAGTATGTGGAAAAATTGGAAGCCTCGTGCACTGTGGGTGGAAATATAAAATGGTACAGCCTCTGTGGAAAACAGTATGATGGGCCCTCAAAAAATTAAACATGGTGTTACCATATGACCCAGAAATTCCGCCTCTGGGCATATTTCCAAATGAATTGAAAGCACAGAATCAAACAGGCATTTATATACCAGGGTTTTGTACACCATGTTCAGAGCAAGAGCCAAAAGGTAGAAGCAACATATATGTTTATTAAGAGATAATGGATCAACAAAATGTGGTCTCTACATTCAATGGAGTGTTATACAGGCTTAAAAAAAGAAATGAAATTTGGAACCTGATACAACATGAATGAGCCTTGAAGACATAATGCTGAGTGGAACAAACTAAAGACAGAAGGACAAATATTGTACGAGCCCATTTACACGAGGTCTCTTAAATAGTCAAGTGCATAGAGACAGAAAGTAGAATAATATCAGGGATTAGAGAGAGGGAGTGATGGGGAGTTATCGCTTAATGGGTACTAAGTTTCAGTTTGGGAAGACGAAAAAGTGCTGGAGATGGATACTTGTGATGGCTGCCCAACCATATCAATGTACTTAATGCCACCGTACACTTAAAAATGGTTAAAATGGTAGATTTTATAATAGGTGCAGCTTACTCTAATTTGTTTAAAAAGAAGAAAGGGAATAGGGTGTTACTCAGGGCAGAGAAGGCCACTGTGGTGGCTTCGTGATGTGATTGAGGAAGCCAGCATCACCTGAAAGACCCTGGGCTTTTGTCTGGTGCTGTCCTGGCTTCAGCCACATTTTAATAGACGGACTTATGTGAACAAAGTTTTACAGCAGGCATTAAAGCTCGTTCTGTGTCACTCTGGACCAAACGTCATCGTAAATCCAGAGGGGATCAAACTTAATGATACCTTTAGTTGGGCTGAGTGCAGCTCTTTGTTCTTGCTCAGGTGGCTGTCAGGAGGGTAGGAACTCACATTCAACTTGACAGGTGTATGCTGTGCTCATTTTCCCTTAGAAAGTCACACTTTTCTTCTGTGTCTTTCCCCCAATTCTTAGGGGACAACCATATGTTAAATCCACGTGCCCACGTTAATGAAGAGGTGGAATTGCATATGGCTGGCATGCCTGGGGATGGGGGCGGCTGGCTGGGTGGCAGGGACATGAGAGCCAAGGCCCTTGGGGGGTTTGAGGGAAGGTGTGTGACTGTAGAGGCCTGTCGTGTGGCTCTGTGAGAGGGGCGTGTGGGCTGAGACCGCTGTGTGGCTCAGAAGGCTGGAGTGTGAGGGCCGAAGTGGTGGGAGGGGATGGTGGTGTGTGTTTATGAGCGCTGTCACCCAGAAATTCCCACACCAACCCTGGGAGGCAGGCACGATTATCAGCCATCTCCAGAAGTCAGAGAAGAAAGTCAGCTTGGAGCACCTGGGTGGCTCAGTCTGTTAAGCGTCCAACACTTGGTTTCAACTCAGGGTCATGGTCTCACAGTTTTGTGAGTTCGAGCCCCGCACTGGACTCTGCACTGGCAGCACAGAGCCTACCTGGAATTCTCTCTCTGGGTGCCTCCCCAACTCATGCAGTCTCTGTCTCTTTCAAAATAAATAAATAAACTTAAAAAAAACCAAGTCAACTTAGAGAGAGGAAGGAATTCATCTAAATCGCTGCAATGAGTTAGCGGTGAACGTGGGATCGGAACCACATTTCCTTGGTTCAGATACTAAGTTACTCAGACTCCAAGGTACTCAGTACCTATTCTTAAGTATATAAAAATTGACATATTACATTGCAAATTTGCAAGTATAGAAATTCTGACCACAGCCAGAATTATCTTTGTCGGAAACAGTGTGGCTAGAATTCTAAGACCCACCCATGATCTCCTCCCTGTGGAGTTCTGCCCTGTAGAATCTCCACTTCTTGAGTATGGGTAGGACCTGTGACCTGCTTCCAGCCAAGAGAATGTGGTGAAGGTGATAGGCTAGCCCTCCTTAATTGCTCAGTGTTATGTGCCAAAGGGGACAGGAGTTTGCAGATATAATTAAGGTCCCTAATCAGTTGACTCTGAGTTAATCAAAAAGGATCATTTCCTAGTTGGGCTTGGCCTTATCAGACAAGCCCTTGAAAAGGGGTCCGGACCTTCCCTGACGTCAGAGACTCCAACCACATTTTTTATGATTCCACTGACAGGAAATGTCCAGCATAGGTAAACTCATAGGGGCAGAAGATAGATTAGTGGTTGCCAGAGGCTAAAGAAAAGAGATATGGGGAGTGACTACTAATTAGTGCAGGGTTTCTTTTGGGGATGATGCAAATATTCTGGAATTAAATAGTGGTGACAGTTGCATAACTGTGAATATATTAAAAACCACTAAACCAGACACTTTAAAGGGGTAACTTTGAAGATATATGAATTAATCTCATTAAGAAAAATAAAGTCTAAAAATATATTTTAAAAAATCAATAAGGACATTTATAATATGATAGCTATATAGATATTGCCGGTACTAAGCTAGTAGTGATCTCTTCGATGTCATTTCCTGTCTTTTACAGGTTTTAAAAGTTTTCTTGTGGCTTCAGGCTGCCTTTTCAATTAAATTGGTTAATATTATAGAAGGTAACAATTACGCATGGAATATAATTTTTTAAGTGCAAAAAAGTCTGCAATGAAAGATGATGTACCTTTCACCTCTGCATTGTACCTATACTAGTCTTCTTTTTGTATCCTTTTCCTCTGCTTTAACTTTTTTTTTTAATCTTAGGGTGCCTGTGTGGCACAGTCGGTTAAGAGCCTGACTTCGGCTCAGGTCATGATCTCATGGTTTGTGAGTTCAAGCCCCATGTCAGGCTCTGTGCTGACAGCTCAGAGCCTGGAACCTGCTTCAGAGTCTGTGTCTCCCTCTCTCTCAGCCCCTCCCCCCTCACGTCTGTCTCTCAAAAAATAGATAAAAATGTTTAAAATCTTTTTAAAAATTTAATCTTCAAGATAATCTTATATCAGCGCATTTAAACCCCTCCTTTGTTTTTGAACAGCTGCATTTTATTCCCATGTACAAATGCCCATACTCTATTTAGCAAGTTCTCTCTATGGAGATCTGTTGTTTACAGTCCTTTACTGTTATAACCTATGTAGTAATGAAGACTTACGCACATAATGGTTTCATACATGTTTGAGTGTTTCTATAGGGTAAATTCTTACGAGTGGAGTTTTTAGGTTAAAGGGCATATACATTTTTAACTTTGATAGATGTTGTCAAAGAAAGCCTCTATGGAGTTTGGGGCAACTCACCCTCCCTATGACAATGTGTAAGAATGCCTTTTGCCCCAAGCTTTGACAACAGGGGTAGGATCAAATGCTTTAGTTCTCATGAATCTCATTGTGTCTTGTGGTAGTTCTTGTTTTTGTTTTTTTTTAAGTAGGTTTCATGCCCAGCGCAGAGCCCAACCTCAGACTTGAGCTCACAAACCTGAGATCAAGACCTGAGCTGAGATCAAGAGTTAGACACTTATCCGACTGAACCACGCAGGCATCTCAGCTTATAGCTTTAATTAGCATTTCTTATGGTTAAGGGTGAGCATCTTTTCATAAACTTCTAAGCACATGTTCCTTTTCTGTGGATTGTGTATCCAAGTTCATTGTCAATTCAACTTCTTTGCCTACTTTTCTATTGAATTGCTCATCTGTTCCCTATTAATTTTTAAAAAACTTTTACATCATATATACATTTCTAAAATGAGCCATGTATTGATTTATGTTAAAATAATTTTTCCAATGTACAACTTGTGTTCTAATTTTGTTACATTAGCTCTTGCCATGGAGGGGAAAAATTAGTTTTCATTGAAGAATCTATCAAACCTCCTTTTTTTTAATTTAAAAAATGATATTTTGATTTTGTGAACATATACCTTCCTAACTCTGAGATTTATAAAAAATGTTATTGGGGTGCCTGGGTGGCTCAGTCAGTTAAGCGTCCGACTTTGCCTCAGGTCATAAGTTTATAAGTTCGAGCCCTGCAATGGGCTCTGTGCTGAGAGCTGGGAGCTTGGAGCCTGCTTCGGATTCTGTGTCCCCCTTTTCTTTGCCCCTCCCCCACTCATAACTCTGTTTCTGTCTCTCTCAAAAATAAATAAAAACATTAAAAAGTTTTTAAATATTATCTTGGAGTCTCTGGGTGGCTCGGTCAGTTAAGTGTCTGACTTCAGCTCAGGTCATGATCTTGAGGCTTGTAGGTTCAAGCCCCACATCGGGCTCTGCACTGACACTGTGGAGCCTGCTTGGGATTCTCTCCCTCTCTCTCTGCCCATGTCCTACTCTCTCTCTCTCTCTCAAAATAAATAGATAAGCTTAAAAAAAGAAAAAGAAAAAGAAGAAATGTTATCTCATAGTTTATTCTAGAACATTTGTGGGTTTTTCCCTAGCTTTTAAATGGATTATTTCTTATACTTTTCACAAGAAATATAACATCAAGTTTGTCCAACCTCTGTATGTTATCATGTGTTCCTTCAGGAGTTTCCAGAAACCTCTCTTTTTGGATTTTTCATTCTGCACCAATCTGGTCTTACTGCTTCAAACCCATCATTATCTGGGACTTCTTTCTCTGCTTTCCTGGGTCGATTGTTCTGTTCATGGATTCCTATGTCTTTTTTGTTTCTTCTCCCCTTTGCTGTTCCATTTCCTTTTTGTCCCCTCACCGTGCTGGCAGAATTTGGACACTGCTGAGTTTTGTGAATTGGGGCAAGTTATGTGAACTCTTTGACCCTCAGCTTTCTCATCTGTGAGGAAAACACCTTACTTACAAGATGAATTGAGACGACAGAATGGGGGGTGCTTCAGACTGTGGTGACATGTGTAGCAGATCCAGCGTGGTGGCCTGTCCAGGAACAGACGTGGTGCTCAAGCACATGCTTTCTTTTCTGTCTCCCCCGTGCCAAGGTCCCTACTTTCTCAGGCTGTGACTCTTGCCATCTCTCACTCTCCAAGAAGGATTATCTAGTCATTCACGCCCAAACATCCAAGGCATCTCCAGGAATCAGAACAGTTCCTGAAGTTAAAAATATATATATTTATTATGGGAAATCTCAAACACACACAAAATAGAAAGAATGGTATAATAAACCTTCACAGACCCAGCTATAACATGTACCACTTCAGGGGCAAATTTATTTCATCTCTACTTCCATGCATTCCCTTTGTGCCACTCCCCATACCTACAGGATCATTTTGAAACAAATCTCTAATCATTTCACTGAGAAATATTTCAGCAGATGTCTCCAAAAGATAAGAATAAACACACACACACACACGCATACACACACACACACACAGACACGCAATACAATAATCACACCTAAAAATAAAAAATAATTTTATTATTTTTTATTGATAGACAGTGTTTACCTTTTCTTGATTGTATCATTATCATTTTTAATTTTTTTAACATGTATTTATTTTTGAGAGGCAGAGAGAGAGACAGAGCATGAGCAGGAGAGGAGCAGTGAGAGAGGGAGACACAGAATCCGAAGCAAGCTCCAGGCTCTGAGCTGTCAGTACAGAGCCTGATGTGGGGCTCAAACTCACAGACCACGAGTTTATGACCTGAGCTGAAGTTGTACGCTTAACTGATTGAGCTACCCAGGCACCCCATATCATTATCATTTTATTTTATTTTATTTTTTTTATGTTTTTATTTTTTTAATTTTTTTTACAAATAGTTTATTGTCAAATTAGTTTCCACATAACACCCAGTGCTCATCCCCACAAGTNTGGTTCCTATCATTATCATTTTAAATAGTTGGTTTATTCCAATCAGGATGCAAACAAAATCCACAGATAGCAGTTAGTTGCTCTGTCTTTTCCAGTATAAAATTTCTTTTTTTGTTTTAAATGTTTTATTTATTTCTGAGAGAGAGAGAGAGAGAGAGAGACAGTGTGAGCAGGGGAGGGTCAGAGAGAGAGGGAGACACAGAATCCAACACAGGCTCCAGGCTCTGAGCTGTCAGCACAGAGTACGATGTGGGGCTCGAACCCACAAACCACGAGATCATTACCTAAGCTGAAGTTGAACGCTTAACCAACTGAGGCACCCAGGCGCCCCTAAAATTTCCTTTCCCCGTGTTTTTTTTCCTCTTGCGATGTGTTTGTTGCTTTTCCTTTGCGAGTATTGTCCTATTATCTAGAGTCAGCCACATTCCAGAGATTGCTGATTGCAACCCCAAGATGTCACTAAACTCAGAGGCTGGTTCTTTGTTGCCTTTGGTCCAGCGTGAACATCCAGTGCTCAGGCAGGAGGGGGCAATCAGCTCAAGGAACTGGGCGATGCTTTGTCTTTTCTGCCCCTCTATGCATCAGTGCCCAGACCAGGCTTCCGCCAAAGTGTGCTGGCCATCCTTGGCACGTGGGACCCCAAAGAGCAGAGTGGCCAGTGAGGAGGCAGAGTATGGAGAAGAAACTTGAGGAAAGGGCGCCTGGGTGGCTCAGTTGGTTAGGCGTCCAACTTTGCCTCAGGTCAGTCATGATCTTGTGGTTTGTGAGTTCGGGTCCCAAGTTCAGCTGTCCACTATCAGCAGAGAGCCTTCTTTGGATCCCCCGACTCCCTCTCTCTCTGCCCCTCCACGGTTCTCATGCGCATGCGCTCCCTCTCACTCTAAAAAACAAACAGACATTTTGAAAAGGAAGAAAAGTGTAAATCAACTTGAGGAAAAGCTTGTCACGGCTTCCACTCAGTAATGGAATTTGAACAAGGGCAATAATAAAAATTCATGTGTCAGATGACTTTACAATTTACATAAGGTGTCTTAGGTAAATTGTAAAGTGCGACGCTATGGTCTAGGCATTATGAAACCCTTTTATAGATGCAAAGACAAGCTTAGAGAAGGAAAGCAGCATGGTCTATATCACAGACTGAGCCGTGGAGCCAGAAGTTTCCTGCCCTCTGAAGATGCCCAGCAGAGCCTAAACTGCCAGTTGGCAGAGGTGTCCAAGAGGAAAGGCGGACACCAGATTGTGGAATTCCCTGACTACATCATTCTGAGGCTACAACTTTTCATCCGTCCAACCCATCCATCCACCCATCCACCACCCTTTTCCTTGACCACCCACCAGCTATTCACCAGGCACTGAGCCAAGAACTAGGGACACAGAGCTGAATCAGACTCAGCTTTCGTCCTTCGAGGTGCTCAGGACCGATGTAAATAGAAGCAGGGAGGCAAAAGATGCTGGTATCGGGCCTTCCCGCCAGACTTTTCTCACAGACACCAGCAAGAGAGGCAAGTGCCAGAAAGCCTCTCTGAGGCAGTGGCTCCTGAGATGTCTGTTGAGACATTTATCAGATTTAGCCAGGCAAGGTGGAGAGGTAAAGGGTGGGGAAGGAAAAGAGAGGGCATTCGGAGCTGGGAAACTGCAAGTGCCAAGGCCTGGAACGTTGGGAGAGTGAGCGTGTGGGAGGAACAGTGTTTCCGAATGGCTGCGGCAGAGGGTGTGAAGGGCAGGGAGGGCTTTAGACCTAGGAGGCCCCAGGCGCTGTTATTCTCCGGGGCCCCACCCCCACATCCTATCATGCACATGAAAATTCACCCACATCGGATATTAAATATGAGTAACATATAGCAGTGTAACAGTTGAGGCCAGCTGCAAAAACAGTTGACAGAATATCACCTTCTGTAGACATTTCATTTCGCATGTATTAAACTGAACAGCCTTCTTGTTTTAGAACATTTGGAGAATAGACACCTATAGAGAAAGAGACGGTCTGGAAAGAAATATTTTTGTTGCTACAACTCCAATACCTAATTGAGAAGTCAGTCCTGGACAGTGGGTCCCTGAGAGTAATAAGCCCGTGAGCCGTCATCCCAGTAGGTCTTGGCTGTTCTGGGGGTAGCTTGGTCCTAGAAGCCTTGAGGGTTTTAAGCAGGGGCTGGCTGACAACCTAGGAGGGCGTTAGAGGGAGAATCTGGAGGCAGGGAGCCCAGAAAGGAGGCCCTGCAGGGGCAAGATTATAGAGAGACAAGATTACAAAGAATAGTCTACTTCTGCTCCCAGTAGGCATGCATTTGTAGGCTTAATGTGTTGTGGGGGTTTCTTTTTTGTTTTTTGTTTTCTGGTTTCTGGTTTATCCAGCAGGGGCTGGGGGCCTGGGGCCTGGGGCCTGGGCAAGGGCCGGGGCCCAGGATTCGAGGTGAAACACCTGGAGGCAGAGGGAAGTAAGGCTGCCTCCTCCAGAGGGCGTCACAGGACAGCTTTTCCAGGGTGGGGGCTGTCGCACTCGCCAGTGCTGCAAACAGACAAGGACTGACAACGGCACTTTGGCTGGGCTGGAAGACAAAACCTGGGGAGGTCCCTGGAAGGAGCCAGTCTGAGACACAAGCTTGACGGAAGAAAAGACCCCAAGGCTTCCCGAGCCTGGCAGCTTCAATCACAGGCATGAAAATCAGAGACTAACCAGACCGCCTCATCTTACCTGAGAGGAAGCCGAGGCCAGGGAGGGGTGGAGGCCACCCAGGGCCCCAGAGTGTCTCACAACCCAGCCGGGAATGGAGGCCAACTCTGTCCTGGCACTTGCTTACCTTTGATTATATACGTGGCTCAGTGCATTGCAGCGGCCAGAGACAGTGCAAACAATACTAATAAATACTGAGCCCTCCCTGCACACCAGCCTCTGTGCTAAGCACTTTACATGTGTCACCTGCTCTCATCCCACACCTGCCCTGGGTGCTGGGTAATGTCACATTTCCCCAGCAAGGAAAGGATACGCTGAAGGTTAAGGCCTTGCCTTGCCTGAAGTCACATAGCTGTGCTTAACAGAACCGGGAATCTCCACAGGGTCTCTCTGACTCAGCCCCAGCACTCTGTTTTAATTTTGAGAGGACAACAGCAATGCCGCCTTATGATACTTTCTAAGAATATGTAATTGTACTCAGTGACATGACATCCTAGAGCTGGAAAATGGACTCATATACTATTCATATTTTCAGTAAGGATGTTCTGGTTAGTTGACCCTTAGCCAGGAAGTTAAGGACACCTCTTGCCCCAAGCATTCTGGTGACTTGGTTGATGGAGACCTCGCCAGACAAGTGACTTTGGAGTTCAAAACAGGGTGAACCGGCCTTGGCGAATGCCTAAGTCCAAACACCCAAATTCTCACCTTTGGGCAAGAGTAGCCACTAAACAGCACTTCAAGGGCACATGGGTTCCAAGAAGGCAGTGACCGGGCCAGAGTCAGAACTGACTGAGGAGAACTGGGACCAGAACGTTTTTTGTCTAAAGACTGAACTCCTGGGGTGCCTGGCTGGCTCAGTCAGCTAGGCATCCGACTTCGGCTCAGGTCATGATCTCACGGTTCGTGGGTTCCAGCCCTGCGCTGGGCTCTGTGCTGACAGCCCAGAGCCTGGAGCCTGCTTCAGATTCTGTGTCTCCTTCTCTCTCTGACCCTCCCCTGCTCATGCTGCCTCTCTCTCTCTCTCAGAAATAAATAAAGCATTTTTTTAATTAAAAAAAAAACTAAAAAAAAAAAAAAAGACTGAACTCCTAACCTTGAAGCTCAGTTGCAAACCAACAAAAGGAAGGACTGTTACAGTAATGCAAATTCACATTTGCTTTCCCATTTCCCAGGACAAGTGAGCAGAAAAGGCAAAACAAAGGCTTCATGAGAATGTCTATGTAAAACACAGACTCGAAGACCTGGGCCATCCTGAAGCCAAACAAAGGCATTTGAAGGATCCTGTGCCCACATCAGAGGGACTTCTCAATATTCATTCTGCAAATATTGACTGTGAGCACCACAGCGACCAGGATGTTCAAGGTCTCAGCTTTCAAGGAGTTTACGTTCTAAAGATGAGAGACTGGGGTGGGGTGGGGTGGGTGAGCACTGCACAGGATATATTAAAGAGTATTAAGTGCTATGAAGACAGCAAAGCTGGATCATCTGATGAAGGGAGGTGGAAGGGACCATTTGGTGGTCAGGTCTAGGAAACTGGAATTGAAATTAGAATACAGAATGAAAAAAAGTTCTGTTGAGAAAAAAAGCACCCCAGGCAGAAAGAAAGACAAGTACAAAGGCCCTGGGGCCAGAAAGAAGTTTGGAATGTTGGGCTCGCAATATAAATACAATGTGAACACAGTGTGTAACTTTAAATTTTCTAGTAGCTGCTTAAAAAAATTTTTTTTATGTTTATTTATTTTGAGAGAGAGAGACAAAGTATGAGCAGGGGAGGGGCAGAGAGAGAGAGGGAGACACAGAATCCATAGCAGGATTCAGGCTCTGAGCTGTCAGCACAGAGCCCCTGAGAACCAATGTGGGGCTCGAACCCACAAGCTGTGAGATCATGACCTGAGTTGAAGTTGGATGCTCAACCAACTGAGCCACCCAGGCACCCTTCTAGTAGCTAATTTTTTTTTTTTATGTTTTATTTATTTCTAAGAGAGAGAGAGAGAGACAGCATGAGCAGGGGAGGGTCAGAGAGAGAGGGAATCACAGACTCCGAAACAGGCTCCAGGCTCTGAGCTGGCAGTCAGCACAGAGCCCGACGCGGGGCTCGAACCCACGAACCGCGAGATCATGACCTAAGCGAAAGTCGGACGCTTAACCGACCAAGCCACCCAGGCGCCCCTCTAGTAGCTAATTTTTAAAACATGGTAAGAAACAGGTAAAATTAATTTTAATATGTTATGTAACTCAATATGCAAAACATTTTATTAGTAAGATATTTACATTCCCTTTTTTATACTAAGTCTCCAAAATCTGGTGAGGATTAGGAGCACAGATCAGGTGCCCAATGCCACATGCACCTACCGGCTAGTATTGAACAGGCCAGTGCTGGGTGATAGGAACCTCGTTAGGGCTTTAAGCCGGGGATCAGAGCTGAGGGGTTCTAAGGATTCTGAATATCCCAGGACTAATCCTTGGAATCCCTGCCAAAGGCGCCATTCTGGCTCTTTGGAGCAGCTGCCTCCTGGTGCAGGTCGGTGCACACAGAGGGGAAAGCCCCCAGCTTTCCTCTCCTGGGAGGCTCCTTCTCTGCCCCACGCCCCCTCCCCCAGTCTGGTCTGGGGAAGCCAACACTTGTACACATGGGAAACCAGTGCGGCTGGCCCTGGGCCTGGAGCCACCTCCCGGCCCACTTGGCCAGACCTCATTCCAAATGCCAGTGTCCGCCCAGGTAAGGTGGGGCTTCTCCACCAGCCGCCCAGCCACGCCTCTTGGAGTCGGTTTTGGTTTTCGGGTACAGACAGGTCTACATTCCTCTGAAGAAGCCTTCTTCCCTCCCGGGCCTCATCAAAGCGGGCGAAATCAACAACAGTAAGCCAGGACATCGGCCTGCAGTTCCCGGGAACGCCACGAGGGGCGCAAGCAGATAAGGCCGGTACTTGCTGTTCCCCAGCCCCCTGGCCGCCTGGCCGTCCCTACTTTCATACCTGGGCCCCCAAGCTGGCTAGACCAGCTGAGGCCTCACTTCCCATCACGATGTTCCTTCCGCCAGTCTCACTCCTAACCTAGCCGGACTGAGTCCCCAGTGGTTGTCTAGGTTGGTTAATTTTCTAGGTCTTGGGCCTCTGCCAAGATGGTGGCCAGGGTGCCACTGGGAACAGGCCAGCCTTATGAAGCAGAGTAGATGTGCGTCAGGAGGCCCTTATGTTTGGTGTGGTGATAGGTGGAGACAAACAACGGTGAATCCAAAGTCTGTGCATTCCAAGCTGGAGCCAGGAACAAAAAAGATTCCACTGTTCGGATGTTTTCACCCCTGAGGCTGAAATAACAGCAGAGACCTGACTGCCCACGTGGTGTCTGTGGCCAGAATAGGACCCACATAATAATGGCTTAGATCAGGGAAGCGCCTTTCCCATTCCATGGTGCAATCTCGTCATAATGGTAACAACAGCACTCTACAAGCTGACGTAGGTACACAATGAAAGCCTTGCCTCTGCTCTCTCTGCATTTCTGTGTACTCCAGTGGCATTCCTGAAACATGGCAGGGAACTCCCTGACTACTGGGAAGTGCTAGACCCTAGAGGGACCTAGACTTGACTGATCCCTAGAAGACTAAGAGATTAGGCCAGCTGCTTCATCACCTCTGGGTTCCCCTCCCTCAGCCGTAGAGGGCCGTTTGGGGTGGGCTTTCCTATAGGGCAGTAGTAATGGTCATACTTCTAGAAAAACTTGGATTGCATGTGACTGTGCTTTTGTAAGGAAGTGTTCAACTCTAGGAGTAGCTGCCTTCAAAGAGCCCTAATAAATAGACAAAGGCCAGTTCACAGAAGAGCTTAAAGTTGGACGTTTCCAAGGTAGAAGATGAGATGCAATGACTGTACGTATCTGGAGAGATTCCAGTTAGCAAGATGAAAAGAAAGCAAGTCTTGGGCTGGGCAGAACACATTGGGTCATGAACAGGAAAGTCACAGAAGACGGTTTGGAAGGGGCCTGCAGAGATCGTAGGGTTTGGACAGGGGGGAAGGACAGGGACTGCCTCATGTTCAGTACCTTGGTTCCTCAGCAGGACCAGAGCATGGACTCAAGAGCATTTGCATGTGCTTTGACTGTATTTAGTCCTCGAAGTAACCCTCTGAGGCAAATACAAATCCATAATCTCAATTCCAAATTCCAGAGAACCTCCCCCCCCGGAATAAAAACACGTTTGTAACCTATTGGGTAGTAAAAGTTAACTCAAAATAACATGAGTCTTCATCCCACCCAGTGTGAATATTTATACTTTTGCTGCAAAAATAGTAACATGTTCAGTTTGGGGGGGGGGGTGCCCTCTCAGACTCCAATGGGATGTTATGTAACACACAGTATAGGTGCTTGTTACCTTTCTGAAATCTGAAAAATGCTGAATTCTCAGAGACCTGGCCTGTAGGGTTTTGAGGTAAGAGTTTGCGATCCTGGATTATTCCCATTTTACAAGTGAGAATGCCGAAGCAAATGGTCTCAACCACAGAGGTGCCAAAGCAGATGGAGGACTCCGGCCCTGGTCCAGTTTCAAGTAGGTGACTCGGACTCCATAAGCCTGAGCAGAGGCTGAACCTGGCTGACAGTGACACGGTGTGATGGACAAGAAGATTGTGTGGGTCATATATGGCACTGATGAAAAGGCCAACTAACGGAGAAAAGACCCAGAAGGCAAAAGGAACCACTAATATCTCTCGACTGCTAAGACCTATTCTTTGGGCATCTCCGAGATCTGAATCCAGGGTCCCACAGCTCCTTAGCAAGTTATGCTGCTTCTCTGTGCATTAGTCCCTTCTTCTGTGGTATGGAGATCGTAGTAATGTCTGCCTCCTAGAACTGGTGTATATATTGAACAAATATGTTGGAAAGCACTTAGCATCGTGCCTGGGACCTAATAAGCATTCAACAAACATTAGCTGTGAACTAAAATTCTCAAAGTGGGGCAAGCCTACCTCTTGGAGACTTCCAAATCTCAGTTTGGATGCGATGAAAAATTTTCGGATCGCCAGTGTTGCCGGTTTTCAAGTAATTGGAATCATTATTTTGTTCCCCATTAAAACTGTCATACAGTGAGAATACTCAACACCACCAAACCGTACACTCGAAAATGGTTAAGATGGTAAATTTTATGTTATGTGTATTTCACCAAAATTGAAAAATAGAATTAAAAGAAAACTGGCACAGATATATTAAAGAATAGAATGCAAAAGTACATGAATAAAGGAAATGAGATTTCAGGGACTTTCTAGTGATTTGTGGGGAGGGTTGGGGTAGGGGTAAAAATTGAATGTGGGGAAAGCAAAGACGCAGAGATCACGAATCACAGTTTGACAAGCGTGAGAAACTCTCCTAGAGGCCTTCTGGGCCCATGCTCCGGAACTTGGTCCAGGGTTACAGAGTTTGATGCACTTTGTAAACACAGGCAAATCTCAGTTCTACACATCTTCAGGACATGAATATTCATTGCACATTCATCAGACGTGTTTCAGGTCCTAAGCCAGGTGCTGGGCAGACACAGTCTGACGTGTGGGGTCGCTGGCCTCAAAGCTTTCATGGCCAACGGTGGGAATAAAAATGTGAAGAGGTGACAGTAAAAAATCACAGAATGTGCTAAGGGCTATGAGGTACATTCAGAGGTCTATGGATACTTCGAGGAGCTTAGAAGAAGGAAACACTCCCTCTGTAAAAGACAGCAGAGTTGGGAAGAGCAACATGAACAGGCAACACAGGGACACCTGGGTGGCTCAGGTGGTTAAGTGTCTGACTTTGGCTCGGGTCGTGATTTCATGATTCATAGGTTCGAGCCCCACGTCAGGCTCTGCCCTGACAGTGTGGAGCTTGCTTGGGATCCTCTTTTTCTCCCCCTCTCTCTGCCCCTCCCCCAATCACATTTTTTCTCTCTCTCTCAAAATAAATAAACTTAAAAAAAACAAGAGCTTAAAAAAAAGACAACACCTGAGCTTGGTTGAGGACATTTTCACCAGACAGAGAAACAGTGGTTTTCGAACTGAAGCATGCATCTGAATTCCCTGGAGGACTTGTTAAAACTCAGAGTGCTGGTCCCCATGCCCAGCGTTTCTGATTCAGTAGTTCGAGGGTAAGGCCCAGGAATTGGCATTCCTAACAAGCTCCCGAGGGGTGGAGCCTCTGTGGTCCAGGGACCACACTTTGAGAACCACTGAGCTAGAGCAAGAAGAGGAGAAAGGGCATGGCAGGAGGCAGGGGACCTTGTGCGGGGACGCGAGGAGTTGAAAAGGAACAGATGTTTAGAGAGTGAAGAGCAAATCTGTGAGGCTCGAGCATGGGGGGCTGCCAGGTGCAGATGATGATGGACTCGTGTGCCAAGCCTCCAAGTTTGGACTTGATCCTGGAAGTGAAGGGCAGCCAAAGGAGCTGCTTGCAGAGGGAAGAACATGAAGAGATTGGCACTTGAGCAAGATCACTTTGGAAGGCAGGTGGAGTGGGGAGGAGGGAAAGGAGGCAGAGGGACTAGTTAGCAGGCTGTCACAACCAGAGTGTCAGATCCCGTGAGCTTTTGTCTTGTTGGTACCCAGGGTCCCGGCAGCCAAAAGTCCTCAGAAGCCCCGACAAGCAGCAGTTCATATAAAAACGGACAAGCTCTCGCCGGGCGGTAAGCATCGTCTCATCGAATCCTCCTGATGGCCTGTGGTCAGATGCCGCAGCGGAAGCTGAGTTCAGAGACCTGCCTGAGGTTAGCCAGACTCAGACCCAGAGGTGAAGCCCCTTCTCCTTCTACCATTCCACATCTCCCCACGTCTGGATTTTTTAGGAGCTGGCCTCGGTCTTCCAGGGGCTTTGTGGCTGTCTGTCTTGTGAGTGTGTTGTGTTATAAGTGCTGGACGCTGTGACTAGTTGCCTGCCAGCCCCCTTCTGTCCCTGTTGCAACAAGGTAGGTTATGGGGACAAGGAGAGACAGGGAGGGCGGACTCTGCTGGGCATTGGGTTTTTTCTCCTGGGGCAATAAATCAGGCACTGGGGGAGAAGGCTGTTGCCCTGCCCATCAGTTCTACTGACACACCTTGGAAGATAGTTCTCCGGAGCTCCCAGTTTAGTGGGTGAAATCATTGAACCATCCTTGCCAGCACCCCAGGGACAATGGGGACAGTAAAGAGAGCTCACCTGTCACGTAGAAAGTGATCTTTTTCCCTCATGGATTTAATTGGGAACAGGCACAGAGGGAGAGGCGGAAGAATGGAAGAGAAAAGGGTGGCAGAGAGAGAACTCCTTAACCTGGAGCCAGAAAGCCTGGGTTCAGGAGTCCCAGGAGCCATTTGCCAGCTGTGTGATCTGGGGCAAGTCCCTTCCCCTCTCTGGGCTTCTGTTCCTTCAACCACTAAGATTTTGTAGATAGATGAGATGATCTCTAGGCACCCTTCCCACTTTGACATTCTATGCTTTTTCTTTTCAATATACCTGAGTGTGACTTTTCCAGGAAAATGTCAAACGTTTCAAAGGGCAAGTTTCTGTGTTTGTCAGGTATCTTTTGTCACTCGTCAGCTGGTCTTGTCTACATTCATGTTCAGGGGATTTTCTACGATGTATGCATTTTCTAATTTCTCCAGCTATATTTCCTTGTTTGCATTGGTTCACTGTTGCAGAAACAGGGCACTGTTTTTTTAAGCAAATATGCAGTCCCATGCCAACAGGAATATCCTGTTTACAAGAGCCTCCTTTTACAAGGTACCAGCTGTTTGAAAACATTTGTGTATTGCCACATCAGAATAATCTCTTGATAAGCAATTATTTTTTTTCTAGTAACATAATTTTCTTCAATGTCATCATTCAGTAGGGTAGAGCTCCTTAAAACTTAAATATCTAATGTGATTACCATTATAACCGGATTCCTTCCTCTTCTCTATTGATCTGCTAGGCCTGCCATACAAAATACTGCAAACTACGTGTCGTATGCAACAGAAATGGACTGTCCCATGCTTCTGGAGTCTAGAAGCCTGAGACCGAGGTGTCAACAAGACTGGATCCTTCTGAGGGCTTTGAGGGAGAATCTGTTCCACGTCTCCTGCCTTGCTTCTGGTGGTTTGCCAGTCATCTCTGACATCCTTCGGCTGGCAGAAGCACCTCCCATTTCTGCCTTCTTCTTCACACGGCGCTGGCCCTGTAGGTGAGTGAGTCTGTGTTCAAATTCCCCCACTTTATAAAAACGCCGGTCATGTTGGATTAGGGGCCCACCCTACTCGAGTATGACCTTATTTAGCTTAAACTTGCAACAATGGAGAGAGTCACTGACCGTAATTGACCCAGAGCTGCTCTGAAATCCTTTACCGTGTTTGTACTGGGCACACTTCCCATTGGCTGCTCCTAGCCATTGACCGACGGTGGCAGGCACACCAAGGCAGCCCTGTTCCTGGACTCTTCTGTGAGGTGACACTGGCTCAAGGTCTCCCCAACAAGCTTGCTGAACCTTGCTGAGATTGGACGGCAGTCTGGGATGCTTCTGCCCAGCCTCCTTCCTTGTCTCCTTCACTTGGGGTCAGACTTGCAGCTACCCTTGTTCTAGCTCTTGAGATGACTCTACAGACCCACACTGTTCCCCTCCCCTCCCTCCATCCTCCCCAAACTCCCACTGTTCTCTCCTGGTTTTCCCTCCTAATAAAATCCGTCCATGTTTAATCCCATCTCCCACTGGTGCAGGGCCTGGACTGACCCAATAGATGACTTCGTGTCTTCAAGACCACAATGAGGAGCATCTGGGTGGCTTAGTCAGTTGAGTGTCCTACTCTTGATTTCAGTTCAGATCATGATCTCACAGTTCATGGGTTTGAGCCCTGCGTCTCTGTGCTGACAACATGGAACCTGCTTGGGATCTTCTCCCTCTCTCTCCCTCTCTCTCTGTTCCTTTTCCACTTGTGCTTTCTCTTTCTCTCTCTCTCTCTCTCTCTCAAAGTAAATTAACAAACTTTTAAAAAAAGTTTAAAAAAAGACGACACCACAATGAGATATCACCTCACACCTATCAAGATGGCTACTCAAACAAATAAGCAAAAACAACAAATAAGTGTTTGTGAGGATCTGAAGAAATTAGAACACTTGTGCACTGTTCATAAGAATGTTAAGTAGTATAACAATTATGAAAAACAGTGTGGGGGTTCTTCAAAAAAATTAAACATAGGTTTACCATATGACTCAGCAATCCCTTTGGGGCATATCCCTTTGGGATATATATATACCTCAAACAATTGAAATCTGTTCTCGAATAGATATTGTTCACCCATGTTCATAGCATCACTCTTCATGGTAGCCCAAACATGGAAGCAACCTAAGTACCCAACAGTGGTTGAGTGGCAAAGCAAAATGTGGAATATATAGACAATGGGATATTATTCAGCCTTTTAAAAGGAAGGGAATTCTGACATATGGTACCACATTGATGAACCCGTGGGCATCACTCTAAGTGAAATAAACCAGCCATAAGAAAGAAAAAGCATATGTGGTTCCATAGATATGCGGTACCTAGAGTAGTCGGACACCTAGGAACGGAAAGTGAAATAGTGGTTACAAGGGGCTGGGAGGAAGGGGAAATGGGGAGTTCATGTTTAATGGGTATAGAGTTCAGTACTAGAAGATGGAGAGTTCTGGAGATGGATGGTGGTGATGGACTACATGACAATGTGAATGTACTTAATGCCACTGAATTGTACACTTAAAACTGGTTACGATGTCAAATTTTAGGGTGCCTGGGTGGCTTAGTTGGTTAAGCGTCCAACTTCGACTCAGGTCATGATCTCATGGTTCATGGGTTCGAGTCCTGTGTCGGGCTCTATGCTGTCAGCTAGCTCAGAGCCTGGAGCCTGTTTCGGATTCTGTATCTCCCTCTCTCTCTGACCCTTCCCTGTTCATGCTGTCTCTCTCTCTTTCTCAGAAATAAATAAAACATTAAAAAAAAGATGTCAAATCTTATGTTATGTGTATTTTATCACAATTAAAAATAAAAAACAAAAAATCCTGGGCCTCATCAAAATAAAAAGCTTTTGCACAGCAAAGGAAAGAATCAACAAAACTAAAAGGCAACTGATGGAATGGGAGAAGATATTTGCTAATAACATATCAGATAAAGGATTAGTATCCTAACTCTACAAAGAACTTACCAAACTCAACACCCAAAAAAACCAAATAATCCAGTGAAGAAATGGGCTAAAGATGTGAACAGACACTCCTCCAAAGAAGACGTCCAGATGGCCAACAGACACATGAAATGATGCTCAACATCACTCATCATCAGGGAAATACAAATCAAAACCACAAAGAGATACCACCTCACACCTATCAGAATGGCTAACATTAACAACTCAGGCAACAACAGTTGTTGGTGAGAATGCAGGGAAAGAGGATCTCTTTTGCACTGCTGGTGGGAATGCAAACTAGTGCAGCCATTCTGGAAGGCAGTATGGAGGTTCCTCAAAAAATTAAAAATAGAACTACCCTATGACCCAGGAATTGCACTACTAGGTATTTATCCAAGGGATACTGGAGTGCTGATTCAAAGGGACATATGCCCCCATGTTTATAGCAGTGCTATCAACAATAGCCAAAGTATGGAAAGAGCCAAATGTCTATCAACAGATAAATGGATAAAGAGGATGTGGCATATAGATATAGATATAGATATAGATATAGATATGCGCACACACACAATGGAGTATTACTCAGCAGTCAAAAAGAGTGAAATCTTGCCATTTGCAACTATGTAGATGGAACTAGAGGGTATTATGCTAAGCAAAATTAGTCAGAGAAAGACAAATATCATATGGCGTTACTCATATGAGAACTTTAAGGTACAAAACAGATGAACAGAGGGAAAGGTAGCATAAGTAATATAAAAACAGGGAGGGGGACAAAATCATAAGAGACTTAAATATGGAGAACAAACAGACAGTTGCTGGACGGTTTGTGGGAGGGGGGATGGGCTACATGGGTAAGGGGCATTAAGGAACCTTCTCCTGAAATCATTGTTACACTATATGCTAACTAACTTGGATGTAAATTTTAAAAATAAGTTAAATAAAAATTTAAAAAAAGATCCTTGCCTCTTAGAGAGTGAAAGCTGGAAGCTGGGAGTTAAGGGACAGCATAGTTTGGCACAGAGCCCTGAGCTTGAAGTCAAAGGACCCAGGCTTTTCTTGCTCAAGCTGTAGAGGGTCTCACCACCCGGTTGACCAGGGCCATGTTGAGTATGAATGCGGGCTGCTGGCCCGGCCCTCGGAGCCCCCTCAACAGACTGTTCACCCTCTTCCAGGCACCCAGGGTCCCTCCCACCCCCTCCACTATTGGACAGTCTGGATTGCTAGAAAGTTCTGCTGGATGTGGAGCCTAGGTGTGCATCCTCCGACCTTGGTCTGCTCTTCGGGGGACCCTTCCCAGCTGTGTCCCCCACAACTCCCTCAGCCGGGCCTCACCCTACGGGGAGGCCACTATCAGAATTCTGAGAGGAGGCACTTTATTCCTCCCCTCCCCCACACCCGCCTGTGGCCAGAAACACCCCGAACACCAATTCTCTTGACAAGTACTTAGAGTACTTGGAAGAAAAGGCCAGGGAAGACTTGGGCAGAATGTTTATTCTTTAAAAGACCTAAATAGTCAGAAGGCTTCTGGTTACCAGTTTATTTACACTTTAAAACCTAAACCCTCTTAATTCTTTTTTTTTTTTTTTTTTTTTTTTAAGTATNTTTTTTTTTTTAAGTAGTCTCTTCACCCAGTGTGGAGCTTGAACCCATGAGTTCAAGATCAAGAGTCACACACTCTACCCACTGAACCAGCCAGGTGCCCCTAACGTCTCCTGATCTTTTCACTGCTGGGATGGTCCTCATTCACACTCATTTCAAGGAGCTTTATGATTCACCAGACAGCTGGTAGTGAACTGGAAAACATGTTTATAGCGTTGGCTTACTGCTTCATAAACTTTTTTTTTTTTTTTTTTAAGGTGAGAGAAAGACCGAAAGCAGCAGTGACTCCAGCAAGGAGGTTCCCCCTGAATGAACCATTGTGACCGTTTAAAGGCATCCTTTTGCCCTGGCTAAACCAGGAAGGCACTAGACACGAAATTAGCCAGGCTTTTTCTGTCTGGAAGTTTTCATTTTTAAAGAGAGAAAATATAGACTTGAGTACCAGCCAAAGGAGTTTGGCCAAATATTCAACAGGCAGAAAAGGAGAATATACTTTCTGATGTTAATACTTTCTTTTTAGCTTCTCAACTTCAAACTACAGTTATACAAAGTCATTAGGGGCTTAGGCTTGTTGTTAAGGTTCAAATCCTAACTCGACCATATACCTCAGACAAGCTATATAATCTCTGTGTGCCTCAGTTTCCTATTCTGTAAATTGGGAATAAAAACAGTGACTCCTTCATAAGCGACTCCTTTATGAGGGCGTGAGGATTAACCACAGGCTAGAAATTACTGCACGTTTTCTATGTGCCAGGCATTGTGCTAAGTCTTTTATATTTGTTGACTCACTTAATCCTCAAGCCCAGGATGATCTAATTCCAAAGCGTATGATCCTAAGGACAACATGATACCACATTGTGTTAATTGTGGAATGCACGTAAAAAAAAGTAAGCCTGGCCTCAGTAAACATTCAGTAGTCATGGCATTTCCCCTCTGTTTCAGGGATGTGGATCTGAGGGTCAGAGATGAAAAAACTTTCTAAAATCACAACACTCATGAGAAAGTAGAGCTGGGGCTTAACAGTGGATGTTTCCTCCCTGAACCCAGGCAGAGGATACAGCCATGCAGAGGAGGTTGGCTGTCGGGCAGGGAGGTGGGGCTTAGATCTGAACTTTGAGAGAAGAGAGGAGATGGAGGAGGGCCAGGAAAGGCACTAGGGGCATGATCAAAGTCCAAGAGTGGAGGAAATGCAAGGCAAATCAGCATTCTGTGAATGGCACGTGGAGGGGTGGCTGGCAGGAGTGGTTGGAGTAGGTCTGGAGAGTATTCTGGGCCAGGTCTGAGGCAGCTCTGAATTTCCGGCCATGGATATATTTCCTCATCTCCTGAACACTGTGAAGCTTTACAACCCAGCAATCTACTTCATGGTATATACCCGAGATGAAGCCCTAATTGTGTGCACTAGAAAATACATGCAGAATGTTCATGGCAGCATTGTAAATAACGGCAGACAGCTAGAAACAAGCATAATGTCCATCAGCAGGTGAATGAATGAAGGAATAAATGATGGTATATTTACACAATAGAATACTATTCAGAGGTAAGCATGAATTAATTATGGCCACATGCAATAACATGGAACTGATGAGTGAAGAGAGCAAGGTGTATAAGATTTGGTAGAGTATTATTCCTTCTTATGAAGCTCAAAACAAGTGAAACAAAATAAACTAAATAAGTTTCTATATACCTTTTTGGTGAAGCCATTAAATAGTAAATGAAATAACCAACAGGAAGTTCAGGAAAGTGGCTTTGAAAGATGGTCTGGGAGGGTCTGCGGGGGATGAGTTAGGACAGGCTGTGCCCCAGTGGGAGCATCGGTACTGGAAATGTTCCAGTTCTAGAGTTGGCTGGTGATGTAAGGGTAACCATTTTTAAGTTATATTTCATAATTTACGCATACAGTATATATATCTTGCCTCCTAATACTATTTGTATTTTTAAATGTTTATTTATTTATTTTGAGAGAGCAAGTATGAGCAGGGGAGGGGCAGAGAGAGAGGGAGAGAAAGAATCCCAAGCAGGCTCTGTGCTGTCAGTGAAGAGCCCAATGTGGGGCTCAAACTCACAACCTGTGAGGTCATGATCTGAGCTGAATTCAAGAATTGGATGCTTAACTGGCTGACCACCCAGAAGCCCCAATACTATTTGTGTTTTTTTAACAAGATAAGGCAGAAGCACATAACAGAAATGCTCAGATAAACTGAATGAGTGAGCTCTAAATCAGAGCCACTTGTAACCGTTGAGAATGCAAGGTTTCGGGATACATGGTGTGCTCTGCCACAGTTCTTCTAGAAATCTGTAATGCTCTTGCAGTCTTTCATTCATTCAGCAAACATTCTCCAAGTCCCTACACTGTGCCGGGGATTTGGAGATAATGCATTGGTCCTTGGTGTAGAGGAGCCCAGAGTTGGGAGGGTATGAACCGTAGGGACCTATGAAGTTGTGGCATCAGGTCCCGGCTCATCTGGACCCCAGACGGTAGCCGTGGAAGCCACGACGGGCAGGAAAGGAGCAGGTTTCATCACAGGCATGGATGTCATCCTCTGAGCAGGGCTCGCTGTCACCCTCAGCTCAGGCAGAGGCGGTCTTGGCATCAGGCATCATCACACCGCTCGCCCTTTGTGGCCTAACCCGCTGGCGCGTAGCCAGCGCGCACCCTCCCGGCCTCCTCCGGCTCACAGGCCCTGCACAGGACTCAGCCAGGCAGTGTTTGCTGGCCTTCCGAGCGCGCTGATGTTGAACTTGCATTTATCAGTAGCTTCGATTGTTGTGCCATTGTCTGCTTGACACTGGGGCGATTCTGGGAAGTACGAGTCGCAGCCCCAGGCCTCCGGAGGGCTCAAGACGAGGCCGTGCCTCTCTATGCCAGTCCGTTCCTCTCTGCAATTTAAAAACACCTCTGAAAAAAAAAAAAGGCATTATGTTTTTCTGGGGAATCACGTATAAGGTGATTAGTAAAGTAGTATTCCATTTCTATCATCTTAAAGCAGCCTCTTTCGCATCTGTCTTGCAGTGCGCTCTGGCTCCCCAGGAACCGGGGCCACCTCTGGGAATTCCCGCCGTCCCCCAATGTCATAGTCCCAGTGCTCATCGCTCAGCACGGAAATGCGTCTTCACACCCGGGTCTCCCCGATGGAATGATTGTTGAGGGCGGAGACACCTCCTTTAACCACGTCTTAGAGGAGCTATTCAAGCAAGTGCTGGTGAACGTCTGAAGGGAAGAAACTGTGGATTTTGTTCGTGTCCCTCTCCTCTCCGGCTTCGCCCTTCTAAGCTGTCGTGCCCTAGTTGTCTTCCCCAAGCTGCTTGCGTTTGCTGGATCTTGGAGAGGCCTCAAAACCACATTCTCTAAGCAGGGTGTGTGCACGCATGCATGTATAGATGCACGAACATGCAATCCGGTTATTCTAGTTACACGGCATCACACCGAAAACCCCAGAGCACCAGGCTGTCCTCATTTATGAGCTAAAAAATAACCCCTTCCATTCATTCAAAAGTGTTTATGCTTTACAAAATGCTTCCACAACCGTCCACTCAGGCCAAAACTCACTGCAACCTCTGGAGGTGGGTATTCCTGGCCTGTCCCATTTTAGTGATGGGGACACTGAAGCTCAGAGGGGAAACACTGGTCTGGCCAAATGCAGACCGAAGTGGGTCTCCAGGCTCGAGCTCAGAGACTCTCTGGCACCCAGCAATGGCTATCTACGCTTGGCTGGGGTACCACGCTTCGCAGTACTCGGTCTCCACTGGGATGAATGCAGAGACGAAGCTGAAACGCTCCTAAGCCCTGGCTGGTGGCTGAGGTTCTGGTCAGGAGCTCGTTGCTGGCTGAGCTGGAGATGAGAAGCTCACAGTGGAAAGCAGTGGTCTGTGCCTGCTGGTCAACAACTGTTCGGAGCCTCCTCCGCTCAGGCTGGGGCTGTTCTAGGTAGGCAGTTTTACCTGAGACACAACTTAGCTATGTGTCCTGCCCCTCGAGTTCACAGGGGAAATGCTTGGCCCAGCCTGGGCTAAAAGCGGGATGGGGGCCAGAACAGCTTCTGAAGGAATGGAAGCTTGTGCTGGGTTTTCCAGCACGAACAGGCACTAGCTGGGTGAGGGGTGCAATGAAGAGAAGCAGGGATGCATGGACAGGAAGGAGACCAGGCAGGGGAAAGGCATTACGACTGAGAAAGAACTTGTGTAAAGACACACTTCAGCGGCGCCTGAGTGACTCAGTCGGTTAAGCGTCCAACTTCGACTCAGGTCATGATCTCATGGTTCGTGGGTTCAAGCCCCACGTTGGGCTCTATGCCGACAGCTAGCTCAGAGCCTGGAGCCTGTTTCAGATTCTGTGTCTCCCTCTCTCTCTGACCCTCCTCTGCTCACACTGTCTCTCTCTCTCTCAGAAATAAATAAAACATTAAAAAAAAATTTTTTTTAAAGACACACTTCAGGGTCACCTGGGTGGCTCAGTCAGGTAAGTGTCTGACTTCGGCTCAGGTCATGATCTCATGGTTTATGAGTTCGAGCCCTATGTCCCACTCTCTGCTGTCAGCACAGAGCCTGCTTCGGATCTGTATCATAGGGCTGCTTGCTAGTTTCTTTCCTCCTAATACACATTAAAACAAATACCTAAGTATTCAAGTGAAATGCAGTCATTCTTTTATCCTACTAAAATAACCTGGTATCCTCAGGTAGAATGGGTACCAACTTGGCAAACAGTGAACAAAGACGTGGCTGTAAGACTGTGGGTGTGGAGGAAGCCTTAGGAGAGCAAGCATGAGCTGAGCGTGGTGTGACCAGAAGCTACGGCAATGAATGGGACCCGAGCCTGAAAGGGCTTGTGTGCCTCGCTCGGGAGCTGGGCTGGATCATCTCAGAGTCAGGGAAACCAGTGAGAGTTTGTTCTACGAGCAACTCCTAAAGTCGGGGGAAACCACCACTTCCTTCTTGTGGTTCAGGCTGTCCTTTGAAGGTCATATTTTAAAGGGGTGCCATAAATCTCAGTTACCGGAAATCTTGTGGATGTGATCTCTAACAGAGAATGAGCCTCAGAGTCAAGAAACCATCTCTCCGACAGCTCAGTGGCTTTGGGCAAGCCATAGAATTTCTCAAGGCCTCAAGTGTTCTGTCTGTAAACTGGGCACAGGCTAACGTGCCCAGGGCAGGACCTGGAGGTTGCAGGCCACAATCCTCCTTGCCTACGTCCTTCTAGATCAGGGTTTCGCAACTTTGGCGTTATTGACATTTGGGGCCTGATAGTTCTTTGCTGGGAGGATCTATCTTGCCTGATGTAGCATGTTTAGCAGCATCCCTGCCTAGTCCCTACCCAGTAGCTGCCAGTAGCATCTCCGCAGCTATGACAACCAAAAGTCTCCAGAAATTGCTAAATGTCCCCTGGAGGGGAAAGATGTCACCCAGATTTATCTCTGAAGAGGTGGAGTGTCAGACAGGTCCTGGTGGCCTCAGCAGTGTTGGCTGAAGATAGGCCCAGGGGACTAGATGGCTTCCTGCAGGTGAGCCCATACCTCCTAAGAACCCCGGATGGGAGAGGAATAGTCAACGAAGGTGGTTTTTTTTTGACATTGACTTTGTTATTGAAAGGGTGACTCATTGATTCCTTATATAACATCCTCAGGGAAAGACACCCCAAAGAGCGTCACGTGCTCCCAGCACCCAAAGGTATGACTCCATGCTTCCCTGCTTGGGCCTGTCCTCATGAGAAAGCAGAAGACAGGAAGAGAAAAGACCAGTGGGCTTAGGGCAGCTTTGGGAAAAATCAGAATGACTACCTAACATGGCGGTGGCCTCACACACTTTCAGGTGCTAGAACCTGGTCAGCCTGTTCTTTGACTCATAAAAATAATTATAGTAATAGTATCACTTGAGCATCTATGGTATACCATTGCACACACTTACCTAATCCTCACAACAATACATTATTCCTGTTTGATACATGAGGAAATTGAAGCTCCATGGCACCCGGGAACTTATACAATGTTGCACAAGTATTAGGTAGAAGGCAGCAAGTGAAATGTGTAGACAGGAGGCTTTAGCCAGGTCTATCTAATTCCAAATCCTTTGTTATTTCTCTTGCGTCAGGCTGCAAGTTCTCCCTCCTGGTGGTGCTGGGAGAAAAGACAGCTGCTGACTTGGGAGGGTTTTGAAGAACAGCAGTCATTGACGTGTTGGTCAATGACTTAAGTGTCGCGTTGGGTGCCAGAGCTTAAAGCCACAGGTACGTAAAACTGGAGGGCACTGCCTCTGATATTTTTAACCTTGTAAAATAAAGCTCAGGTACAGAAAACCACACAATGGGTAGCTTAGTGAATTATTATAAGGCACATGTCTTTTTTTTTTAGTTCTAATTTTAATTTTAGAGAGTTAAAAACATTCACAGAGGTAGACAGAATGGCATGGTAATGAACATCCATGGACCCATCAAGTGACCACAAGAATCACTGTTCCATGGCCTTCCAGACCTCCATCCTCTGACCCCTCTTCTGTGTTATTAGAAAGCAAATCCCAGACGTTAGCCTCTATTAACACAACCCCTTTGCTATCTGTATTGTTGCACCTGAGGCCTTAGAAATTGTATTTCATCTTTATCAAGGCTCAAATAAGACACACATGTTTTTAAACTCCACCAGAACCAAGAAACAGAACCCTGGCTCCCCCCTAGAAGCTCCCTACATGCCTTTTCCTAGTCACAGCCCTGACCCTCCCTCCAAAAATTGCTGCTTCCTTGAATTTATCATCTAATTAGGCATATTTAAGTGTCCATGTCAGGCTTTATGCTGAGCCTGGAGCCTGTTTGCGGTTCTGGGTCTCCCTCTCTCTCGGCCCCTCCCCCACTCACATTCTGTCTTTCTCTCTCAAAAATAAACATTAACAAAAATTTAGGGGCACCTGGGTGGCTCAGTCAGTTAAGTGTCCAACTTTGGCTCAGGTCACGATCTCACAATTTGTGAGTTTGAGCCCCATGTCAGGCTCTGTGCTGACAGCTAGCTCAGAGCCTGGAGCCCGTTTTTGGATTCTGTGTGTGTCTCTCTCTCTCTCCCTCTCTCCTGTTGGTGCTCTGTCTCTCTCAAAAATAAACATTAAAAAATTTAAACTTGTAAGAATTTTTGCTTTTTAAAAAACTTAATATATCTTTTCCATCTCTTTTCCTCTATGGGTTTCTCCTTCATCGTTTTTCTTTCCACACACTTTATATTTTGAAGAACTCTAGAGACCGACCAGCAGTTTCTCACAGTCTGAATTTTGCTGGTTGCATAGTCTTGGTGCAGCTCAACATTTCCCTTCATCCCCTGTATCCCTTGGAAAGTGGAAGCTGGACCCAGAGTCTTCATCAGATCCAGAAATGATCCCTTTGGCAGTCTCACAGGGGCCACTGCATTCTTTCATCAGGGGACAGAGAATGCTCTGTTTTCATTTCTTTTTTGGTGTGAGCTCAATGCCTATATCCATTAATCCAGCAGGGGTTTGCAAAATGGTGACATTCTAATTCCAGCATTTTATGTACATATGTCGTTTGGAAAATCCTATAAGGAGACACTTTCCTTCATCTGTTATTTGGTTGCAAGGTGATATGGGTCACCTAGCACATTTGGCTCTGGGGGGAAAGGAGGTAGGTACCTTTTTATACAAAAGGCTGATTTCTCCCAGTCTGCATCTGCCTATTTCCCCATCTTTCCCCACTTTAACTTCTCCTTTCGCATCTTCAAATTCAACCTGGCCATTAGATCCTCCTGTCATTTTTCCATGTGCTCAATCTGTCTCATCTCATGTCAATACTCCTCCAAGCAGCCCGTGCTTCAGTCACTGTCCCGGTTCACTCCTGCCTTTCAGAGCTGTGCCTTGGGAAAGTATTTTTACTCACTTTGCCCATGACTTCAGCTCCTCTCATTCCTTGGCTCACTAATGGCTGGCTCCCATCCCCACTCTGCAGGGAACCTGTTCCAGCAAGGTCACCACCAACCTCCATCAAGGGAAATTCATGCAAAACGACGTTGGCCATGGACACCTCTCCCCTATCAAGGGGGAGGGGCATGGGAAGGTTATTTGAATAGAGTCCCACATCATGAATGGTCCCAAACTTAGGTTTCTGATATAATCTCCAAATAAGGATATATACGCCATCATCGTCGTTGATGTGTTTATAGGTCCAGGGCCTTGGTCTGTTAGAGATGATAGTTATTCCTCCTCTTTCAGCACTTCTTCCTTTTTCAGAATAAGCCAGGACCTTCAAAAGTGAGAGTGACCTCAGCCTCAGTGTCCAAAAAGTCTTGTGGGGACCATCTGGGAAGCTTGGGTGAGGTGACACAGGACAGTGGAGAATCACGTGGACTGAAGGGAAGACCCTAGACCCAAATCTGTTAGTCCCTTCTTCTCCAGCTTCCTGGGCTACCAACCTACCTCTCTCCTCCCAGGGTTATTGTGAAGATCCGGGCTGTGCTGAAATCGTGCCCGCAGAACTTTATGAAGGGCGACTCTCAATCAGAACTGCCCGCAATCCCAGGATCATGACCTGAGCTGAAATTAAGCTCAACGGACTGAGCCATCCAGACGCCCCTACCTGTATTGTTTCTTCAATGAAATCGGAATCAACTGCATTAGAAACTCTCCGAAGGTGCTGCCTGTAGCAAAGGTGAGAGTATGGTTTCCTGGTATCTATTGCACTTACACAGAAGCACAGACACAAATTTGCATACGCATGTATACTGGTTGTGATGCAAAATGTATTCCTTACCATAGACCACAGTTTTTAGAGTTTGAAAATCAGTGCATGCACTGTTAGCCATCTTTACTTCATCTCCCTTGAGAAGAGGGATTGTTCTCCTCATTTACAGATGAACAAATTGAGGCTTTAAGAAGATCCGTGGTCTGGGATTCATATGCATGTTTTAGACCTAAGGCCTTGGAGATCTACTCAAACATCCTAAACTTAAGAATCACCTGGCACCTTAAGAACAGGACATCCATTATAAGCCCCCTCGGGTTATCTGAGCACCGACTCTGCTGCCTGCCACATCGCACCTTGCCGCTTTGAGGCAGTGGCTCCAGAGGTTTGCCTGATCCCCTTGCGGCTGGACAGAAGCACCTGAACTCCCAATTTCTGCTTACTATCATGTCATCCTTTAATAATGTCTATGCATTTTACAATGTGCATGCTCGTACGACTATAGTTGATGTATACAAGTTACAAATAACAGTATGGGCATTCGCTCTGCGAATGGCTCTATGCACACTTGGCTATATGTAAATGCACATATGGACTTTCAATATAAATACAAGTTTTGGGTATACAATGCGGAGAGTGCCTTAACATTTTCACCTGTTGGGGAGCAATGAGAAAGGGAAGGAGATTGCTGCTTTGAGCTAGAGTCATCACCTGCATCTTGTTTCCAGGAAGACGCTTGTTACTTGTTCAGACTGCTCATCTGAAGGTGGCACAGTGGTACCAGATCCTTCAGGGGTGCGTGGAATATAATAATGGCCTCTGGCACTCTGCAAAGCCAGGGGCAGATGAAGTGGCTGAGAACATGCAGGGAATTTGGAGCTGGCCATGTTGAGGTCGGGCTGGGCTTCTGCAGAGGACTTGCTGTGACACTCTGAGCAGAGACTGTCTCCACGACCTTCGGCTCTCTCATCGTTGAACGAAAATAGTAACAACCCTGATCTCCGGGGCGGCTGGGGTAATCAAATGAGCTAACAGTAGCAAAGAACTCCCATACTCGTATAAAGCACCTGTCGCTGTACTAAGTACTTTACATGGGTTGCCCAATCATGCTGCTCAGGAAATATCATTACTATCCTCATTTTACAAATAGGAAACCAAGGTAGAGGTGGGTTAAATTCTTTGTTCCAGATCAGAGCTAGTAAGTGACACATCCAGTAGTGAGAGCCAGGCTAGCTCTAGAAGCCACATTTCAGCCATGCTTTTCTATCGTATCTCCCTAACACGGTGTGTTAGATGCTCTGCACAGTGCCTGGCACTGAGTGAGCGCTCAGGAAAAGGTTATTATTACTGGCACTCTTACTACAGGCACTAATGCCATGTGTCTGCTGTATTCTGGTGTGGCTTCTCCCACATATGTTACCTCACTGAGTCTTTGCAGGAATCTGGCCACGTGCATATTATCAGCCACAACTTAAGCAGAGGAAACTGAGGCTTAGAGAATTTGCCCATGAGAACTTCCTTAGAGGGGCTCCTGGGTGGCTCATTCAGGTAAGCATCCAATTCTTGATCTCAGTTCAGTTCTTGATGTCAGGGTCCTAAGTTCAAGCCCTGCATTGGGCTTCAAGCTGGGTGTGAAGCCTACTAAAAAAAAAAAAAAAAAAAAAAAAATTAAAAAAAAAAAAAAAGTTCC